>NC_084799.1:169137818-169337818 GCF_963169125.1 Humulus lupulus
TTCCTTGATGTAAACAATTCAGACTTCGAAGTGATACTACCATAAACAATTTTTTCCAGCCATTGGCCATCTTTGGATTTTTCCCTTTCCCCACTTCATATCAATGAAAAAAAATGTCAGTGGTGAAACACCAATGTTTAACTTACAGAATTCCCAAAACTCAAAACTGAAATGCAAATCAACAATTCCAATTTCACTTTTTGCAGCTTTACTTATATATACATCCATATAATATATATATAAACACAAAGCAATACCTGTTTGGGTCGCAGCTTCTACTAACAATGCAGCACCCCTGATATGAAAAAAAAGAGAGAGAAAATAAATAATCAAAAGCATATAGTGATTTAGAGAAAATAATAACAACTGACAATTAATTCAAATATAAAGAAAAAATTATGAGCATATAAAATTAATCAACAATTGAGAGAGAGAGAGAGAGAGTAATAAATTGGGGGCCATATCAACTTGAAATTTTGAAAATTTTCTTTCTTGATCATTTTACATTCTAGAGAAAAAGAAACCATTTTTGTAACTATTTCCAAAATTTTCTATTTTTTTAATAACATAGAGAGGGCTGCTTCACAAAATATTGAATTTTATCTTAAACAACTTTAACATCTCTAGTCAAGAAATTAACATGGCTAGATCCTTACATACCCAAAACTAGACTATCATCTTTTTACCCTCTTATTGATAGAGAGTCCATATATTTTTCTTCTCCAAAGTTGAATTTTGAAACATTAAAACAGTGATGATATCTCTTAAATTGAGTACAGATCATCACCAACATCAGAAAAGGTAAGCCGATAAACAAAAAGGCCAATTATAAAATTCTCCTTACACTGCTTTACATGCTCCAGGAACATGATATTTCATATGCAATCTGGACAACCAATATCTGGCATGGGTGATTGAGTTGTCTGCCTCTAGAGCCAACTCAAAATTTTCCTTTGCTGTCTGATACTTATAAAATTTAAAACATGCATATTGTTAGACAAAGCAAAAAAAAAAATGCTAAATTAACAAGAAAACGATACATTTAAGATTGATTCCAAAATAAAAGAAGAGATAACTAATCAATTACTTCAAAAATAAGATAAAATTGACAGCAAATTATACCCTGAGGAGAGGAATAAGACGTTTATCATGGAGAATCAACAGAGCATTGTCTATCAAAGATAGTTAGAGCACATGTTTAGACTCTTCATAAGAAATATCATAATTGAAATTGAAGATGGCTATAATTTGTGTACATTAAAGCTGAAATCTATTATCAAGTATATTGATTCAAGGCAAGAGATTCGAGAGAGAGAGGAACCTGTTCCTTTGAAACATCATCTTTCCACTGACTCCGATACTTCTGGAACAAAAGCAAAAGCATTTGCTGAAGATCAACAGGCAAATCAGGCGAAACAAGCTTAAGAAGATCATCGCCACTGAAGTTTCCATAGGCGCATTTTCTAATCATCGAACAAAGGCATGCCAAAACCTGTTCAAGCACCACAAAAATCAAAACTTTCTTCACAAGAACACTAAGCAACAAAAACCCACCAAGAAAAAAACTCCATTTAAGAAGAAAAGAGAAGTGGTTCCATACAGGGTCGAGGTCGGAGAGAGAAGGGAGATTGAGGAGGGTCTGGAAATGGGACTTGTCATGGTGACCACGGAGACCAGTCTTCCTGGTTTTCCAGAGAGCAGAAATCAATTGGTCAAGAGCTTCTTCGGACTTCACCCCTGATAGCTTATGAAGTTGCTGGTACAGTGTGTTTTCTCCAACCTCCATTTCGGAGCAACTCTTGCAGCAGAGCAGAGAGGAATTAGATGGAAATAATGACTTTACTTTTTACATTTGCTAAAAAAAAAGGGTTTTACATTAATTAAGTGAGCTACCCAAAAGTACCCAGCCATTTTTCCCTCCATTCTAAAATTTAGTTTACCGCCTTCTCATTTTTAGCTTACCTATTATAATACTTTTCCAATTAGCTTATAATTATGTATTATAAAAAGAGGTATTTGGTGTAGTGCTGGGAGAGTCACTACACTCTAGTTGCAGAGACCAGAGAAAGATAGTACCCTTTACATGAAAGGTACTCTGTCCTCTTCTCTAAGCAATTTTCCTTACTTGGAAGTGGTGGTGATAAGTGGTCTGAAGCAAATTTCCAATTCCTTAAGGCTTCTAAAATTTAATTCATCTAACTCAACAATCCCTTGAGGACAACTCTCCCACAGGTAGTATCCATCCTGGGTTAAGTCGTTTGCTCCTGCTAGGGGCTTTCGCTAAGTGGCAACCATTTGATTGGGGAGATTCCCTAACAATTACATCTTTTTTTTTGTTCTTCTTCCTCACATTCTTCTAATTTTCTTTAGATTTGGTCGGAGCTCTTCTTCATCTTTCGTTCTTTCTATAGGTTGGTGGCTGATCTGAGGGCTTGCGAGTTGGTGGCAGATCTGATGGTTTCTGATTTGGGCTTGCGAGTGTTGGGGTTTTATGCCCTAATTAAAACCCAAATTCTTTGTAATCTCATTTTATTATCAATAAAAGAATAGAAATCATTTTTTGACTTGGTCAATCACTTTGCTCGCATGTTTTATTTTCATGATTATTTGTTTAATATAAACTTCTATTAAATCCCGAGCATATAGCTAATCTTATTTATAGTGACGTAATCACAGTGGAATATAAATATGATTATATGTTCAAAATAAGTTAGTCCTAAGATTAGTCAGTGCACCAGATTTACATTGACTTGCCAATCTACGATATGATCTACTTACACATTACAATGTTATGTTCTTTTCCAGAACATTAGCAAAGTAGATAAGATCGGATGTATTTGTTACATCGGACAGGACCGATATTGACAGTTGATAAGATAAGTAAACATATCGTTATTATCTATTCTAGTCATATCATATAGTTGACCATAGGTCAATTCAATCTCAATTCTGAGTGGTTAGTATTCTAACTAATTGTATTATTTGAGTTCTTTGACTTGTTCGTTACCAGCTTACCCTACGGACTAGCCCATACTTACATCTTGGGAACTCGGTAGTATAATTGAGTGGGAGTGTTAATCATAGATATGAACATCTATAACTTTTGATGAAGAAGTGAAACGATGGTTTCCTTTTAGTTTGGTTCAAGGTATTAAATGATAGAAATCTCATTTCAGTAATTAAATTAGTTTACTGAAATATCATTTACAAGGAACTAAGTGTTTTAAGGATAAAATACAATGAGGGGTAAAACGGTATTTTAGTCCTATCTCATTGTAGACCGTCTATAGTGGATTGAGTGACAATTATGGTTGTAACAATGGATAATTAATAGCGTATCTATATTTGTTATAGAGCGTTCTATGAATTCAAGAGTGCAATTCCGAGTCTATAGTAGAGTCACGAGGAATTAATAAGTTAGTAAATTTATTTGTTAGATTTATGATAACTTATTGGAGCTTGATTTCATAGGCCCATGGTCCCCATTGTACCTTGGATAAAATCATCTAGATAGTCTCAATTAATTGATTTAATCATCAATTAGAATTATCAAAGTTGACCAGGTCAATTTTGGATAATTTCACAGAGTTATGTAATTTTGAGAAGAAAAGAGAAATTATGGCAGATTTATTAATTAAGATAAATTGGTATCTAAATTAATAAATAAATTTAAATCAAGGTTCAAATTATAAATAATTAATTTGATAAAGGATTTAAATAATTATTTAATTAATTAAATCAATAGAAAATAATACAGGCCTTGATTTTAAGTCCAATGAGCTTATAATCAAATGGGAAATTTCACGGGCCTATAGCCCAGGATAATTTCAACCTAGGGCTTCAAAATGGCTATTATTTTATTGATTTTTTAATTAAATTGAATGGCCTAATTGAGTCTATAAAATGAGTGCTTAGAGAGAGGTCAGTAGGAGAAGTTTGATAAGTCTCAAGTCAGATTTTCTGATAGTTTTATATTCTCTCTACAAGTCCTTTTCTAAACCTCTTTGTTATTTTCTTTTCTTCTCTCTATATCTATCTCATGGGTTGAGAATTTCCCACACTAGTCTAGGTGGTTCTGAGGATACATTGGAAGATTGTGAAGAAAATAGAAGATCGATTCAGTTTCTTGGTAATACTCTGCGACAGAGAGGATACAAAAGTTAGAGAAACTGAAGGAAGGACTCTTAATTCCGCTGCGTATACTGTAAGTATTATATTATTTGTTTCTCTTTGAATTCAATTTTAGAAACATGTTTTAGGCTATCTCGTATTAATTTGTTTAATATTAGATATACATGAAAATAAATAAAGATCATGTATAAGCTTTATCCAACAGCGAGTTGGTGGCAGAGTACGACAACGTCGACGAAGAGGCATGCCGGTGATAGTAGATCACGCAAAGCTGTTTGGCTCCCTTGACGACAGAAGATCTGCATTCCCTTGATGGTAGGTCTCTCTTTGGGTATGGGTGTGTCTTTTTTAAAGAGATGTGTATAGGACTATCTTCAATTTTTTTTTCTATTATTCTTCTTTTTCCTCCACTCTCCTATTCTTCCGTCTGCATAGGTCAATGACAGAAGCTTGTCATTGGCGACCACCGCAGAGGCTGGGCTGAGTTGTGGCATGGTTGGAGATGCAGGAGTTGATCAAGGTTGGAAGAGCAGGGGCTCAAGCAACGGGTTTGTATAGGTTCGTTCTTTGAATTTTTTGTACATTATTTTATTATTATTATTATTGAATTATGGGTGTGCTTTTGGAGGAGATGGTTGGGTGTTGAATGATTTTGGCATAATTTTGGATTTTAATTTTTGAATGCATGATTTTGAAGATCCAATTGTTGAGTTTAGATATAAATGTTAAACAAAAGAGAGAGAATGAGTGGAGGTGAAGATGAGAGAGATGGAGAGAAGCGGATTTTTCTGGATAAGGGTGAGGAAGATCGGGAGAGGGAAGAGAAGAGAGAGGAGAGAGAAAGAGAAGAAGAAAAATAAAATTAAATAAATGCTTTTTTCCATTTTTTATTTTAAAATCTATTTTTAATTATTTAATAACTTCATTAATTCAAAAATCTGGGGGCATTTTGGTCATATTTGAAAATAGTTTGACCAAAATTGGGCTCAGGATATTAAATTGATCCGTTTTGCAAAACACATGGTCTGTTTTGTCATTTAACAAAATATAGGGGCCGATCGAGCATTCGGGCAAAACACAGGGGCCAAATTGGTATTTTCCCTATAAACTATAATCTACAACACCAATTCAAAAATATTCTTATCATCTAAAATTAACAGCCTAACTAATAGGAATTTAAAGTTTTTATCATCTAAAATTTCTAACATACATACAATCTAAAATTCAATAAATATTAAACTTTTTAACATAAAATTAATTTTCTAATGTAGTTTAGATACATTCATCTATTTCACAAAGATACACAAATTTGAAAAAAAAACAATATACAATTTCTAAAATTAACAAAACCACAAGGGGACGATTACATGCATAGAGGAGACATTAGAGGCTCGTGGATGAGGCGGAGGGGACCTAGGTTGAGGTCCTTTGCTGAAAATGGCGAAGGGGACGTTTTTTCATCTTTGAAATTTGAGAGAAAATGAGGGAAGAAGGTGGCCCAGCTGGGTTATGTCCTGCAACCCCATTGTGACGACATGTCGTCACAACAGAGCAAATAAATGTCGTCTCAATAGATGAAACAGACAATTTTCATTAATGAAAACAACCTATAGCGACAACTAGAGAGTTCCCAAAATTCAATTTTCAGTGCTAAATTTTTTGAGGGGAAAGTTTCCCACCATTTTTTTTCAAACCTTTAGACAACATTTGTCGTCACTATAAGTTATTTCCAAGAAAATACTGAATAATTTTGGCATTGTATATTCCCTCCAAAAAATTTAGAAACTTATTGCGACGACATGTTGTCTCTATAGGTCAAGATATTTTTAACCTACAGCGACGCCATCTATTGCAATGACATATCCCCCCTCCAAGTCTTTAATAAAAAAGTAAAAGAATAAACAATAAAAAGATCCAAATTTCATGGTTTTATGTGTTCATTGACGTTGCAATATAAGTCGTCACTATAGGGACAATTTCTTGTACTGTATTTGGGTCATATCCTTTGTGAGATTTGTGATGCTCTGTTTCTGCCAGACCTTAGGACTTTTGTCCATTGTAACCATTGAATGAATTTTCCCTTCCCTTGGAGCAACTCCAATCATGCTCTCTATTTTTTAGTTAAATTTTAGCTAAAATGGCTAAAAAGCTATTTTAGGAGTCATTTTTTATTTAACATCTCCAATCAATACTCTCTATTATAACTAGTTATTTAATAATTTAATATTTTTTTATAGATTACACTTTGGTTTCATAAATATACATTTTATTAAAATAATAAAAATGATGATGAAATAGTAATAAAATATGGTTTAGTTAGTAATTGAGGCTCTCTATATTTGGAGAACAAAAAATGGCTAAATTATGGCTAGTCCTTTGGAGTGATGAAAAATACAAAATAAGTTACTTTTCAGCTATTTTGGCTAAAAAAACAAGATTTAACTAGTATGGTTTGAGATGTTCTTTAAAAAAACTAGAAAAAAAGTGATCAACTAAAAATGCATAATTTATTTTTACTACAAAGATCGAAATTCATTGTTTAGTCACAATACATTATTAATTATTCATAAAAAACTGAACCAAAATAAATTACTCAGAACTTGTGAACTCTTGTAATAATATATTATTTCTTTTGGTCATAATGAGTTTATTCGTGGAATTTGCACTTTATTAATTAGTGCATGACACATTTATATTTATAATTTGTAGTGTAAGACAGCTTTATTAGTTAGTCTAACTAGTTGGAAGCCTCCTGGTAAATAATATACAATTTTCTTATCAAAAGAAAAAAAAATCCAAGACGCCATGTGGGGCCGTAGGAATGATCTCACATTATTTTCAATCTAAAAAACCTATAAATAGAGCCGAAACACAACGCGGTCTAACAGTCTCAATTCTTTATCTTGTTCGTATAATCAAGTTCAAACAAATATATTTAGATACATACAGTAATAAGCTAGCATTTTTCAAATCTAGCTATAGTATAGCATATAGAAATTAAAGAAAATGGGTATGGGAGCGTTGATGATACGCTCCTTGATTCTGCTATCGCTTCTGGCTGGGGGAGTTGTTGGTGGTCGAAATCAGGTTCGACACTACAACTTCGATGTGGAGTACATTTTCGGGGCACCCGACTGCCAGGAGCACGTGGTGATGGGCATCAATGGGCAGTTCCCTGGCCCCACTATTAGGGCCAACGCCGGCGACACCGTCGTCGTCCACCTCACCAACAAGCTCCACACAGAGGGCGTTGTCATCCATTGGCATGGAATTAGACAGGTACGTACGTAGTTCATCTATTATATCGATCAAGGTGATTTCATCAACGCTTGATACAATTAAAGTACATATAATATATATCATTGTCTTGTGTGTGTATGTATGCATGCTAATTTATTCATCTTGTTAATTACCTGTGCTACTGTCTGTATGTTTCTTCAGTTGGGTACTCCTTGGGCAGATGGTACAGCCTCAATCTCGCAGTGTGCTATTAACCCTGGGGAAGTATTTACTTATAGATTCCTAGTTGATAAGGTAAATCTAATTTTATTTCTTTTCACTAACGGACTCGTTTTTTAAGTTAAAAACAAACTGCAAAGATATCAAAAGATGATATTAGATATATACGGCCGGACCAAATTTCAATGTGGAAACATTCGCCAAGCCAAAAGTCACCCATTTAATTGACTAAGACTAGTACATTTTAGAGATAATACGTCCACATGCTAAAGTGACCATATTAGATTACTATTTTTTTTAAATAGTAAGTCTCCGTTTACATAAACATGATTGATTGACAAAAACTCTCACGCTAGCTAGTCTATGTAATATTTAGAATGCATATTTTTGTTACATATATATCATTGTTCTTAATAAAAATATAGTAACCAATTGTAGAACTAATATGTAATTTATAATATCCAACAATACCTTTATAACATCTTTTTTAAAAATAGTTTTTAAAAATTAATAAATTTATATATATATATCCAATAATGCTTGCTAGCATCTTCGAAATGGATGCTAGAGAATAATGCCCCATTTCAAATTATAGATGTCATTTAGTATATTATAGGATAGTTCTTTCGAGCACCCTTAAAAAAAGCATATTGTAGTACCCTCCTGTAGTTTTTTATTTTAAATATAATTTTGGTGTAAATTTTTTTTATGTTCGTGCATATTTTGTAATTGTTTAGAGCATCCCGTAAATTTTCAGAAAATTGTAAATAATTTACAGTTTAAAAAAAAAATTCAAATAGTTTGTTGCACTCGTGATGACTATTTTTTTTATGCGAGTGGAAGGTAATCTGTTTAAACCTTATTTTCAGCACTATAAATTATTCAAAATTTTGTAAAAATTTACTAATACTCTAAATAACTACAATATATGCAATCATATAAAAAAAAATTCTCAAAATACTTTTCAAGCTAAAAATACTAATGGGCAACAGTGTGCCCCAAATACTAATTTTTGGGGTGGACAGTAGAATCTCCAATATTTATGTTGTTTACTTGCTGCATCTACGTTTTGAATTAACGGGTATTATATATGGTGTAGCCGGGAACATACTTTTACCATGGACACTACGGCATGCAAAGATCAGCAGGGCTATATGGGTCATTAATTGTTGACGTGGCAGAAGGAGAGAGGGATCCCTTCCACTATGATGGCGAGCTCAACCTGTTACTCAGCGATTGGTGGCATAAAAGCGTCCACGAGCAAGAGGTTGGCCTGTCTTCGGCGCCAATCCGTTGGATCGGTGAACCACAGGTAATATTAACAGATTTAATAATAATAATAATAATAATAATAATAAATTCGAGACTTCTGTCAAAATAATAAAAAGTAAAAACATTCGAGACCTAATCAATATAACCCGCTGTCCTCCTCCGAATTCTAGAATAAGCTGCTATAACAATAATTTGACTATTGCTTCCACTTTCTTATAGTAATTTTAGCTAGATATGAATATCTGATCTGAAATACTGCATGATTACTTAAAGTAAAATAGACAAATTGGAAAATTAATCATTTACTATGGTCCCCTAAAATAATAAAAAATTGTGTTTTGTGTAGGTATTATAATTATAGGTTACTATAGATGATATCTTATACATGTATGAGGAGGTGCTCAGCTTACGATCGAGACTCTACATTCGGATATTTGTAGTTGTTGGATTAGTGAAGTGGTCATTCGGTAAAGAAAGAAAAAAATAATAAAAAAGATGATTGATTTTTTCAAAATAGTGCAACAAATAGAAAAACAAGTATTTTTTTATAGGAAAAAGAAAACAAAGGGAAAAGGTCATTACTAGAAGGTGTCATGGCCCACTTTTGGACTGGGAAAAGCACAGACAGCTAGAACATTACGTATGTGACAGTATATATATATATATATATATATGAAGATGTGAGAATATATCTTTTCTATATAAAAAAATGTGTAGATAACAAAATTTATTATTTTTTAATTTTAATATAATATTACAATATTTAACCGAATATATTTTTAAAAATTATTAAAAATAAATATTTATTAATTATATTAATTTTAATTTAAATATTATAAAATACTATTATTATAATAATTTTTAATACAAAACTAAATATTTAATAAGTATATTAATATAAATTCAAATATTATAAAAATACATAATACATAATCTTAATTTTTATTATTTATATTTATAAAAAAACCATGTAACTATATAAAAAATTAAAATAATATTTATCTTCTATAAAAAAGTATACTGGCATTTTCTCAAATTATAAAACTGTGATTTGAATAATATCATGAATATTTTATACATTAAATAATAGTGTAATTTATGATTTAAAATGTTATCATATATATATATATATTTTTTAAATCATAAAAAATTTTAGATTTAATTTTTCTTTTAATATGTTTATGATATTCTTTTATATATATAATATAGTTTATTTTTTAAAAATTGATATGACAATCATAAAAATTTAATAAATATATTTACTAGTTTTTTCTAAATAAAATTAAGCAAATGTGCACCTAGTATATATATATATATTATATAGTGGACAAATAACAATTTCCCCCCTAAACTATAGCCCTTGTAAAGTTTTGCCCCTTGAATTATTTTTTGTGGCAAAAATGCCCCATGAATTATTGAAATCATTGCAAACATGCCTCTTTTGGTACATTTTGTTCATTATTTTAAGCAGCTTATTGTTATGTAGTCACATGTCACATGCATAGTTACAGTACGCGAGTCTATTTAATCAACTAAAGTTATAGTCGTGATCGAGTTTATTAACACTAAAACATACAAAAATTAGTCTAAAAGTACAGATACATATTTTCAATTTTTTTTTATTATATCTCTATGTATATACGTATTTGCCTATTAGAAAAGTTGCATCCTACACATTAGCACAATATCAATGCTACTTGAGCAAAATATTAAAAAAAATGAATCAAATACAATATAAATGACACATTTACAATAATTGTTATATATATATAACAAAGTAAAGCAGCGGCAAAACTCTACAGGGCTATATATATATAAATATGACCATCTATATATCAACCCATTTTATTAACTGTTAATTACTTACATATATAGCGTTTCCAAAAATGGGAATGTTTTACTTTTCAACTTTATGTCGTTCTTGAATTTGTTAAGTAATAGTTGGACCATTTCTCAATCCAAATCATCAACTTCACAAATTAAAGAAAAGAGAACGCTATGTTTTTTTTTTCTTTATTATTATTTCTTTAGGTTTGCAATATTTTCTTTTAAGGCAACTTTATTAATAGTTCTATTATCAAATTATAGGGTGGAGTAATAAAAAAAAAGAAAAGGAGATATATAATATCAAATTATTTAACATTATTTATATATAATTTACCATATGCAGTTTGGATTTTCTATTTAATCAATAGTTCACAGTTTAATTTACTTTTCACTAGAATATGAGTTTTTAAGAGATTTATATAATTTATACTATTAACACGCCTCATTCTCAATCTCATTTTGGATGCTTCGGTTCACTTTTCCAGAGCTTGTTGCTGAATGGTAGAGGACAATATAATTGCTCATTGGCAGCGCATTATAGCAACTCCTCCTCTAATAAGTGCAACTTAAAGGGTGGAGAAAAGTGCGCACCAAAGATTCTGAAGGTGCAACCCAATAAAACCTACAGACTAAGAATCGCCAGTACCACTGCCCTAGCTGCCCTCAACTTGGCCATTGGGGTAATATACTTATCTATTACTGCACTTTCATCTCATTACTATATAATATAGAATAGTTCTTCGGGACATCCCAAAAAGGACATATTGGTGCACCTCTTTTTAATTTTTGTTCGAAGAGTATTTTTTGGTACAATTTTTTTTATGCTCATATATATTGTAGTTATTTATAATATTTGTAAATTTTTCGAGAAATTTCGAATAATTTACAGTGTCGAAAATAAGATTCAAATTGTTTGTTGCACGCTTGACTACTTTTTGTTATGTGCGTGGAATATAACTTGTTTGAACTTTATTTTCGGTATTATAAATTATTTAGAATTTTCTAAAAATTTAGACGATACTCTAAATAACTACAATATATATTTTAATAAAAAAATATAAATTTTTTTTGTTTAAAATACTTCTCGAACAAAAAATTAGAGAAAATGCACAGATGTACCCTATTTGGGTGGTGAACCGAATAATACTCCTATAGTATATATATTCTTACATTATTGCTCGAATATTATAATAATATTATTATATAATATCAACTTGCTGTTACATCATGGTAAAATAAGGTAAAAGAGATGTGTAGTCTAACATTGATTTTCTCGATATTAGATCGATATGAAAACATTAGTTAGGTTGGCTAGGCCAGACCAACTTTTTGTTTTGTATTCTTTTTTTAGTTTTCTCAATTAAAAGAGTGGTCACTGCGTTGTCAAAGTTATTTGAACACTTTGTTTTAAAGTAAAGTAATAATACACTGAATTTTAATTTGCTTTTCTTGATGTATTGTATATAGAGTAATAATAATACGTGCACACAAAATATGCACTCAAACATTACACACAATGACGTGTTACTGTTTTTTAAAACAATAGATTTCAGTTTTAATAAATATAATCGACTAGACTAAACTGCCACATCACTGTGTATAATGTTTGTGTACATATTTTGAGTGCACGTATCATTACTTATTGTATATATGTGTATTGTCGGTCAAGGTCTAAGACTGCCCACTCCCAAATAGGACCCCTTAGCCGAATGGCCTTCATTTTATAAAGATTTAATTTAATTATAAAAAAAAAAAAAATCTTAGCTTTGTATTCACTTTTGTGCGTAGGTCTTTTCAAAATTATCATATAAGTTTAACCGTTGATCAAATAGAATATATATATATATTAAGTTTATTGTCATTGACCAAGTTTGAAACAAAATTCGTTTCTTAATTTTCACATTTCATCTATATATTAAATTCAATCATGTTATACATGTGTGTGCATATAATAATAATCATTAGTAGTTAGTATATGAATATATATCATGTGTATACATATCTATATAGAATTATATATAGATTATGAAATGATCACATAGGGGTCAATAGAGTAGGAATTAATTAAAGGAGATTGCCATAGATATTAAAAATATACGATACCTTGCTGTGTCGACCGTTAACCACATTTTTAATAAAGGAGGGAAAGCAGGCTAAAACTAATGAGGAAAAAACAAGAAAAGATTAATGTATAGCTAGGGAACAATATTAATTAATTAATTGGCTAGCTAATCAAATAATAATAAGATACGAAAATGATCGACTATAAGATTATTATAATAATTAAGTTTATGCCTTTTTTGCTTTCAAGTAATTTTCATACAGTTCTTTCAAAAAAAAAAAGAAGTAATTTTCATACAGCATAAGGGGGGTCCATGCACTTTGCATTATTTTAAGCTCCCTACGCTAGTGGAGTCATTTCACATTCATCCACCATAGTGCTGAGTTGTCTGTTCAATTAAACAATTATACACAAACAAAATATAATAATTATTGGAAGTAGGAACATAATTGTGTTACTTGGAAAGAGGCCACGCGTCTTTTTTTTTTTTTTTCCTTTTTCATTTGGGTACAACTATAATTATATATTTGCTTTAATTTGTTTCTGTATACTTTATCAAGACGCGTGTGAATACATATCCTTTATTTTTATTGTTGTCATTGTAGATATGCTACTTATGTTGTTCATCGCAATGTAAATTAAAAATCTGCATGTTCGACACACGTTATAGGATATTGACAAATAACTATAACTAAAAAAAATGAAGAACTTTATAATGGTGATAAATACACGAGTTTAATGCTACGCAAAAGCTAACTAGTGTAGTTGGTGATGTCTTATTTATTGTCTGCATCATTGACCTTTTCTATTGTGCAATAATTTAGAAAATAATTGTTACTTTTTTTTTTCTTAATTTTTCCAGAATCACAAAATGTTGGTAGTGGAAGCCGATGGAAACTATGTGCAACCATTCTTAGTGGATGACTTGGACATTTATTCAGGAGAAAGTTACTCAGTCCTAATAACCACAAATCAAAACCCTAGAAACAACTACTGGGTTTCAGTAGGAGTTAGAGGGAGAGAACCAAAGACCCCACAAGGTCTTACCCTCCTAAATTACCTTCCAAATTCAGCATCAAAACTCCCCGTTTCACCTCCTCCAGTAACTCCAGAATGGAATGATTATAACCACAGTAAATCCTTTACGAAAAGAATTTTGGCCCGAATGGGTCCCCGAAACCCCCGAGATCTTACAACCGTCGGATCATGCTCCTCAACACTCAAAACAGGTTGAACGGTGTAACAAAGTGGGCCGTCAACAATGTCTCCTTAGTACTACCAGCTACCCCATACTTGGGCTCAATGAAATTTTTACTGAACCATACCTTTGACCAAACAAGCCCACCAGAAACCTACCCAGCCAATTATGACATCATGAAGCCACCTGTGAACACCAACGTCACCACTAGTAGTGGGATCTACAGGCTCCAATTCAATACCACGGTGGACATTATACTTCAAAACACGAACGCTATAGCCCCAAATGTTAGTGAAATTCACCCGTGGCACTTGCATGGGCATGACTTTTGGGTTTTGGGTTATGGAGAGGGTAAGTTTTCGAAGAAGGACGAGGGAAAACTTAACCTAAAGAACCCGCCCCTAAGAAACACCGCGGTTATTTTTCCATGGGGATGGACTGCACTGCGATTTGTGGCCGACAATCGTGGAGTTTGGGCATTCCATTGCCACATTGAGCCTCATTTGCATATGGGAATGGGAGCCATTTTTGATATCGAAGGTCGCTTTGTTAAGGGCATACCTAGTGAGGCTCATGCTTGTGGAGCCACTGGGAGGATAATGGCGACCAACGATGGCAAGTTTCACTAAGATTGATTAATTAATAATAATTTTATTAGTGAAAGTAATAAAGTGAAGTGATGTGTGATATGAAGAGTTTTAATTATTACCCCACTCTAGAAAAAAAATTAAGAAGGTGTATGCTTGACGAGTTTTAGAGAGAGTAGGATTTTAATTAATTTTCATGAGATGTGTTGTACTTTTTTGTTAATTTTATTATTTATGTTTTTGGGCATTTTTTTATTATTATAATATAATGGGTGTATGAGTGGTCATTCAATGCAGATAATGTTCTCATTAGAGCTGTAAATGTGGGCTGCCCGGCCCGGCCCACATTTTTCGTGCCTCCGGTAAATTCGGGCCGGGTCGGGTAAGAAAGTGGGCCGGGCCGGGCCAGCCCGCATAAAAATATATATGCCTAGCACGGCCCACAAGCACGGGCCACGTGCCGTGCCGGGCCGGACGGGGCCCAGATCGTGCCAGCCCGTATTTCTAAAGTGGACCAGCCCATTTTTTTAAATGGGCTTTTTTCGTGCCCTAAAAATGGGCCTCAAGTCAGCCAAAATCTGGGTCTAATTTGAGCCCACTTTTTTTTTACCTGTTTTACTTTTTTTCCTGTTTTACTTTTTACATATATATATATATATGTATATTTACTTAATTAACACAATAAAAATTCCAAATTTAAAAATAAAAATAAAATAAACATTGCCTCATTAAAAACTTTACCAAGAAAAAGTTTAAAAAATAAAATCTATAAAAATAGTATGATATTTTTACATACTATAAAAAAATGATGATATAATAATAATTTTTTTATTTATTTGAGTTTAATTCGGGCTTTTTGTGTGCCGTGCTTTCGGGCTTTTTATATTCGTGCTTACGTGTCGTGCTTTCATGTCGTGCCTTCGGGCTTGTCGTGTCGTGCCGTGCTAAGCCCGTGTCGTGCCCGTGCCTGGCCCGAGCCCATATTTTTTCGTGTCGTGCCTAGCCCAAGCCCATATTTTTTCGTGCCGTGTCGTGCTCGTGCCGGTTTCGTGCCGTGCTCAAAAGCCCGACCCGTATTTACAGCTCTAGTTTTCATCATACGAGAATATTAACGCATAAAATATTAAGGAGGCCGGTTTGTCCGGTAGCCTCTTGTGAAATGTAGTATTGATTAATCTGCAATATTTACTTTTGTGTCTTTATTTGATCAACAAACTCTTAACTTAATTACATATATAAGTATATTTTTGTATGGAAATAATTCCACCATAATTGACGTGGCGTGATTTTATAGGTGGGTACGGAGAAAAATGATGAGCTCATCGCTCAACTAATTGAATAAATTAGCTAAGCTCGACGCTCAATTGATTGAATAACTTAGCTGAGCTCGATGCTCAACATAATGAATAGATAACTGAGCTCAGCGCTCAATTGATTGAATAAGTTAGCTGAGCTCAGTGCTCAATAATTGAATAGTTAACTAAGCTCAGTGCTCAATTGATTGAATAAGATAGCTGAACTCAGCACTCAAATGATTGAAAAGTTAGTGGATCTCAGTGCTCAATAGATTGAATAGTTAGTTGAACTCAGCACTCAATTGATTAAATAAGTTAGCTGAGCTCAGCGCTCAACACATTGAATAGTTAGATGAGCTCAGCACTCAATTGATTGAATAAGTTTGCTGAGTTCAGCTCTCAACAGATTGAATAGTTAGCCGAGCTCTGAGCTCAGAGCTCAATCAATTGAATAAGTTAGCAGAGCTTAGCACTCAGTTGGTTGAATAAGTTAGTTGAGCTTAACGCTCAACAAATTGAATAGTTAGCTTAACTCAGTGCTCAATTGATTGAATAAGTTATTAGCTGAGCTCAATGCTCAACATATTGAATAGTTAGCTGAGCTCAGTGCTCAATTGATTGAATAGTTAGTTGAACTCAGTGCTCACTTGATTGAATAAGTTAGCCGAGCTCAACGATCAATTGATTGATTAGTTAGTTGAGCTCGGCGTGTGAAATGAAGAGGAAAAGGAATAAGGGTGAGTTAATTCCGACACGTGGACAATAAGGATAAGTGTTCTTAACCTTACCCTTCATTATTTTTCTATAAATATGTGATGGAGGGACCATCTATGGGACCACCAGACTTTATTCCAGCAAAAGTTTGTGAGGATCGAGGACTGAGAGAAGAAACATTGTGTTGACTTAAGTATCTCGGAGTGTCTTTTACAGGTACATTCCATATGTTTTTTCTACTCATTCCATAGAAGAATGTATTTATGCCATTGATTAAGTAAATGTAATGCGTAAACTAAAAGTGATCAGAAGCAACGATCCAGTGATCTGAAGTCCATAAGTGCAAAAGATTCATGTTGAGGATTTTGACATAAGCAATTGGCATCTTCTTTGGGAACCTAACAAGAAGGCGATGTGCAAACTACTACAATGATTAACGCCGAGAGATGAAAATACTTATATATATATAACTACGTGCAAGGAGAAAAAGATAATATTTTTATGATAACAAGAAATTAATGTGTCTTTTGTAGAGTTGGATGGTGACCAACAAAGAGAAGAGAAACCTACAATAAAAAACACAGATGGAAGAAGGTGTGAGCCAATCATCGCCAGTGGATTATATGCAAGAGTTGCACAAGTTGGTGCAATTTATGCAGCAAATAAAAGAACATGATGATGCTAGATTCAAACAAGCAGAAGAACGACGGCAGCAGGCAGAAGATCGGTATCAAAAGAGAATAGAGGAGATGGCTACGCAACAAGCTAAATTGATGAATGAATTGGCTATGATGAGAAAGGAGAGAAAAAAATCACCAAGGGTGAGTTAAAGCTGTTGTAGTATGAGTTACGAATGAAACTCGGCCAGAATTGATCGCAGAGTTGGAAGAGGAAGAAGAAGATATCCCCGAGATATATGAGGAAGAAAGACAAAAACCATTTGAAAAGAAAAAAATAACAAAGTGATGCGCACCCAACAAAGAATATTGGAACACTAATCACTCAAAAGAAATTGCGAATTCAACATTCGCCGTCCACACCGGTAATACCGTCAGATTGGACAGAGTAGATGATGAAAGAAGTACTTGTTAGAGTAAATGTGGCGAGCACTTGCAACTCTATGGAGATGGCAAATAAAGCAATTAATGCATGTTTAAGTCTCCTTTCACTGATTGGATCGTTAGTGAGCGAAATTCGAATGATTTCATTATGCCAAACTTTACTCAGTTTGATGGCAGCTTAGATCCCTCCAACCACATTTTACAATTCCAGCAAAAGATGGCAATGGAGATAGAGAATGAAGCAAAGCAATGCAGAGCCTTCACAACCACTCTAGCAATGGTTCAAGCAATTAAAGCCAAAGTTGTGAACTCCTTTGTGGAGCTAGGTGAGTTGTTTGTGCAACAATACAGAGGAAATAGTGAAACACCAAAAATAATGAGAGACCTATATTCTGTGCAGCAGGGAGTAAATGAGCATCCTCAAATGTATCTGAAGCGATACTTGAAGTTGGTGCATCAGATAAATAATGTAGACAAGGAAGTGGCAATGAACTTGTTTAGAGAAAGCTTACAAAAAGGATCGTTGTTTAGTGAACAACTTTATTTGAATCCCCCAAGGAATCTCGCAGACATACAAATGAGGGCGGAATGGGTGTTCAAAATACTAGAGATAAGAGAAGAAGAAGCAAATCGCACAACACTAATAACTAAACCAGGAGAGGGAAACCCTCCTCTGGGTGAAAAGCAAGATAAAAGAAGGGCAGAACAACCACTCATAGGAAACAGAAATTGGCCAAAATATACAAGAGAGGAAAGTGGAGCGAAATACCCACACATTGAGTCAACAATATCGGTGGATTAACTTTACAGTGAAGATAAAGACAAACCAATCTGGCGAGAACCATTCAAGATAACTTCGCCAATAGTGAAGAGAGATCAAACGAAAAAACTGTGCATTTCACAAAGATGTAGGCCATACGTTGGAAGAATGTAGGTCATTGTACAACCAAGTGCAACACATTTTAAGAACGGGAGGATTGTCGCAGTATATCAAGACAGCACAGAACGTAATGCCCCAACATCGAGCATCACCAAAGTCACCTGCGCAGACAATAACTGAACCAAACGTACAGTCATAAGTGGTAATAGAGGAGCAACCTCAATAGCAACTGAAACAAATTCCAATGATATTTGGATACGCAGAACCCTTGATAGAAAGGGAAGCAAAGATGAGGTTTGAGAAAAGAACTGAAGAAATGGTAAAAACAATGCGATATCTGCATCAAATAGTCAACTATGTGGCTCCATTTGAATGGTATTTCCCAGCGCACCCAATTACTTTCACCGAAGATGATTTGAAGAAAGTAAGTTTACCCCTATGATGATGCTCTGGTGATTAAGCTGCAAATAAAAAATTGACAATTGAGCCGAGTGTTAGCGGACGAGGGAAGTAGTACAAAGCTTCTTTTCTATGATGTTGTTTAGGCCATGGGGATACCAAAAGAAAGGCTAAGAGCATCCACCTTCCATATCCTCTCGTTCAACAACACAAAAGTAGTTTCGAAAGAAGGATTCGAGTTGAAAGTGATACATGCCGAGCGCACCTTGGTAGTAGACTTTGTGTTCATAGATGCTTATTCAGGAAACAATGCGATCATGGGAAGACCATGGGTGCACAAGATGCAAGGTGTGGCTTCAACCTTACACCAAGTTTTAAGATGCCAGTTGTCGTGCGGAACTTATACTATCGACATAAAAGGATGTCAAAAGCAAGCTAAAAAATGTTGTGTATTGTTGAAGGGAGTAAATCAGGTTGGAAACAGGGAAAAGATAAATAAAGAGGAGGCATAGCAATCAAAGGGAAAATTACCAGCTTATTTGAGAGCCCTGGAAGAAGAAGAATGTGCAGAACCACAGTCAACTGTATACAAGCTGGAGGAAGTACAATTAGATGTAAACTGTGCAAAAAAGGCTGTGCTGGTAAGTGCCCAATTAAGTAGTGAGCAAAAAAGACTAATCACAGAAGTTTTGATGACAAATATTTCCACGTTCGTGTGGACAGCTAAGGATATGCCTGGAATATATCCGACTGTCATGACTCATCAACTGAACATAGATAAACGATTTCTTGCTGTAAAACAGAGACAAAGGCGATTCGCCCCAGAAATAAACCAGGTGATCAATGAAGAGGTGGAGCGCCTATTACAAATAAGAACTATTGAAGAATGTTTATACCCTTCATGGACATCAAATCTTGTGGTGGTGCCAAAGAAAAATGGGAAGAAACGAGTCTCCATCGACTTCACCAACTTGAATGAAGCATGTCCAATAGATAGTTTCTCGTTACCTAGAATAGATCAGATGGTGGATGCGACTACAAGATACGAACTAATGAGTTTTTTAGATGCGTACTCTAGGTACAATCAGATTCCAATGGCTGAGGAAGATAGGATCCATACAATTTTCAAAACAATACGGGGGTTATATTGCTATAAAGTAATGTCATTTGGGTTGCGCAACGCTTGAGCAACATATCAGAGGCTAATGAATAAGATTTTTGCTGAGCAACTGGGGCGTATAATGGAAGTATACAATGATGATATGATCGTAAAATCTAGGAAATAGACTGATCATCTCGAACATTTGAGAGAATGCTTTGATGTGCTAAACAAATATAATATGAAGTTAAATCCAACAAAATGCGTGTTCGGGGTGACCTCAGGACATTTCATGGGGCATATCTTCAGTAAAAGGGGGATAGAGCCGAACCCCACACAAATAGCAACTCTCTCAGAGGTTACCGAGTTGCGTACTGTGCTGGATGTGCAAGAAATCATGGGCAAGATCGCTGCATTAAGCCAATTCATTTTGCAAATGTCGCATCGCTGTTGTTATACCCAAAAAATTGGAGATCAAGGACGTGGCAATAAATGTGACAAATGACAGTGCATGGTCAGTAAAAGACACGTTAATAGTCAATAAATACATTGACTCCTCAGAGTTGTGAGAAAGTGACCCAGTAGACTGACGAAGAATTTGGACTGCTTGAAAGATGTCATAGCCAAGCCAAGTGCACCTTGATCCTAGGAGGCTAAAGAGGATGCATTCTAGGAAAGCTAAGGGGAGTGCATCCTAGGAGAGCTAAGGAGGGTGTATCGAGGAGAACTCAAGAAAGTGGTCTTAGGAGACCCCAAGGAGAAAGTGGTCCTAGGAGACCCCAAGGAGAAGGTGGTCCTAGGAGACCCCAAGGAGGATGTGGTCCTAGGAGACCCCAAGGGTGTGTCCGAGGTAAGCCTCCCAAGGTTTCCTAAGTGTTGGCTCGAACATGACCAAGGTAAGTAGCTAAGGAGAAGGAGTCCCATGCAAACCAAGAATTGAGACTTAGATTTTGACAAGGGGAGTGCCTCGGGCTTGTACAAGGTGAGATTCCAAGAAGGATGCCTCGGACCACCTTGGTCCGAGGAGAAGGCAAGAGAAGGTGCCTCGGATCACCTTGGTCCGAGGAGAAGGCCATCATGTCCGATCGGACATGTCATGGAGAAGGATGCCTCAAAGTTGTCCGAGGTGAGAAACAAGAGAATTGCCTCAAAGTTTCCCGAGGTGAGGTGCCAAGGGAGTTGGCTCGGACCACCTTGGTCCGAGGAGAGCCAAGCTTGTATCACCTTGGTCCAAGGAAAGCTTGAAGGAGTAATCAACATGCATGTGAGACTACGTCAAAATCCCCGGAACGACTTCAACAAGAGTTGGTCTAAGCATCCGGGAATCTCTCATTCCTCACTCAAATTGAGGAATCAGTTGTATTTTAAATATTTATTGTAATATAAATATAAGATGAATAATAAAATATCCCTATCTAAAGGGGATATCAGTTGAGTATCTCAGGCCTATAAATAGAGGGTTTATGGATGAGAGAGGGGCTTCTTCTGCTTCTTCTTTCTAGAGAGAGAAAATTGGGTCTGAGCATTCTAGAGAGAGAAAATTGGGTCTGAGCATTCTAGAGAGAGAAAGTGCTGATATTTGAGAGAACTTTTGTATTTTCACAATCTGTACTGAAGAAACTCAGTTGGCTCAGTCCATCTGATCTTGAGTATAGGTCTATAAATCACAACTCTAAGTGGATTAGGGTATTACCGACAATCGGGGCTGAACCACTATAAAATATCTTGTGTTATTTACCTTTCCTGTTTAAAACCGTCTGTGTCGTTTTTATTTCTCTTGAAGGTTTGTCGTATTTGACGTTCTCACGTCGTTGGCTAAAAACGCAGACAACAGCTGTGAACTCTTTTTTCAGTGTATAAAGAAGAATCCACAATCAATGTGGGGAGAGGAACAACGCAAAGCATTTGAAGAATTGAAGAATTATTTGAGTTCGCCACTGGTGTTGAGCGCACCTAAGCAAGATGAGGAATTGTTTATGTATTTAGCAGTATCCGCAATAGCGGTGAGTGTAGTGTTGTTTAAGGAAGAAAAGGGAAAGCAAAAACAAATTTTTTATGTGAGAAAAATGTTAATAGATGCTGAAACACGCTATAGGCACTTGGAGAAATTGGTGTTAGCTCTCATGATGGCTTAAAAATGGCTATGATAGTACTTCGAGGCTCATGTGCTGATTGAATTCCCTTTGAAGCAAATCTTATCAAAACCTGACCTTTCAGGACGTATGTCCAAGTGGGAAATCGATCTCTCTACATATGACGTAAGGTTCGCGTTTAGGAAATCAATGAAAGGACAAGTTTTGGAGGACATTATAGTTGAAATCCACTCATTTTCTGATGAACCAGAATGAGCGGGGCAACTCATAGAAGAAGATTGGATATGAGTGATGAGCATAGATGGGTCAGTGAACGCCAATTTGACAGGGATAGGAGTGGTATTAGAAGCCCCATCAAGTTTGAGGATTATAGAAGCTCTGCAATTAAGTGAAAATGTGACAAATAATGAAGCAGAATATGACACATTAATATATGGATTGGAGATGGCTGTCAATTTGGGTATTAAATGATTAAGAGTCAGAGCATATTCGAAGTTGGCGACTGAGCAAGTTAGTGGAAATTTTGACACCAAAGATCCTAGAATGGTGACGTATCTAAATAACGTTCAGAACTTACAAACTAAGTTCACACAATTTGAGCTCACACAAGTTCCAAGGGAAATGAATCGTTGTGCAGATGAGCTAGCAAAGAAAGCTTCATCAGGAAAATGCACACACAACTCTTCAATCATCATAAGCATGGTCTGAGGTGATAAAAAACAAGCATGCTCCGAGATAGCTCAAGTGAGCGAATGTTGGATGGACCTTATTATGGGATATCTTATAGAAGGGACATTTCCCGTTGATAGAGATGCGACCAAATGTTTAAAAGCAAAGGCTTTGTGATATGTGTTGATTAACAATCAGGAGGACGAAGTCTCTCACATAAAGCCTTAACAACGGGTATTATTTGTTAGATTAGCTTATACATGATCTTTATTTATTTTCATGTATATCTAATATTAAACAAATTAATACAAGATAGCCTAAAACATGTTTCTAAAATTGAATTGAAAGAGAAACAATGAATAGAATACTTACAGTATACGCAGCGGAATGAAACAGTCCTTCCTTCGGTTTCTCTAACTCTTGTATCCTCTCTGTTGCAGAGTATTATCAAGAAACTGAACCGATCTTCTATTTTCTTCACAATCTTCCAATGTATCATTAAAACCACCTAGACTAGTGTGGGCAATTCTCAACACATGAGATAGATATAGAGAGAAGAAGAGAAAATAACAAAGAGGCTTAGAAAATGACTTGTGTTTAGAGAGAATCTAAAACTATCAGAAAATTTGACTTGTGATTTATATTTTGACTTCTCTCTAAGTACTCTTTTTATAGACTCAATTAGGTCATTTAATTTAATTAAAAAATTAATAAAATAATAGTCATTTCAAAGCCCTAGGTCGAAATTATCATGGGCTTTAGGCCCGTGAAATTTCTCATTTGATTATAAGCCCATTGGACTTAAAATCAAGGCCTGTATTATTTTCTATCGATTTAATTAATTAAATAATTATTTAAATCCTTTATCAAATTAATTATTTATAATTTGAACATTGATTTAAACTTATTTATTAATTTAGATACCAATTTATCTTAATTAATAAATCTGCCATAATTTCTCTTTTCTTCTCAAAATTACACAACTCTGTGAAACTATCCAAAATTGACCTGGTCAACTTTGATAATTCTAATTGATGATTAAATCAATTAATTGAGACTATCTAGATGATTTTATCCAAGGTATAATGGGACCATGGGCCTATGAAATCAAGCTCCAATAAGTTATCATAAATTTAACAAATAAATTTACTAACTTATTAATTCCTCGTGACTCCACTATAGACTCGGAATTGCACTCTTGAATTCATAGAATGCTCTATAAAAAATATAGATACGCTATTAATTATCCATTGTTACAACCATAATTATCACTCAATCCTCTATAGACGGTCTACAATGAGATAGGACTAAAATATTGTTTTACCCCTCATTGTATTTTATCCTTAAAACACTTAGTTCATTGTAAATGATATTTCAGTAAACTAATTTAATTACTGAAATGAGATCTCTATCATTTAACACCTTGAACCAAACTAAAAGGAAACCATCGTTTCACTTCTTCATCAGAAGCTATAGATGTTCATATCTATGATTAACACTCCCACTCAATTATACTACCGAGTTCCCAAGATGTAAGTATGGGCTAGTCCGTAGGGTAAGCTGGTAACGAACAAGTCAAAGAACTCAAATAATACATTGAGATTGAATTGACCTATGGTCAACTATATGATATGACTAGAATAGATAATATAGGTATGTTTACTTCTCTTATCAACTGTCAATATCGGTCCTGTCCGATGTAACAAATACATTCAATCTTATCTACTTTGCTAATGTTCTGGAAAGAACATAACACTGTAATGTGTAAGTAGATCATATCGTAGATTGGCAAGTCGGTGTAAATCCTGTGCACTGACTAATCTTAGGACTAACTTATTTTGAACATATAATCATATTTATATTCCACTGTGATTACGTCACTATAAATAAGATTAGCTATATGCTCGGGATTTAATAGAAGTTTATAATAAACATATAATCATGAAAATAAAACATGTGAGCAAAGTGATTAACCAAGTCAAAAAATGATTTCTATTCTTTTATTGATAATAAAATGAGATTACAAAGAATTTGGGTTTTAATTAGGGCATAAAACCCCAACATTATTGGCCATACATGATGACTAAGGAAGGGCAGTATGCTAAACTATGTGATAAATGTTAGCACCATGCACCATTGATACATCAACCAACCCAATATTTGCATTCTATGGTTGGAACTTGGCCATTTGCAAAGTGGGGAATGGAGGTAGTTGGAGAGTTGCCAAGAGCTGTGGGCGACAAGTGCTACGTACTACTAGCTACAGACTATTACACAAAGTGGGTAGTTGGAGAATCTTATAATATGGTGAACAAGGCTGATACAATAATTTTTGTGTGGAAGCACATAATCTATCATTTTGGAATTCCCAAAGAAATTATCATAGATAATGACACGCCATTAATAACACCAAAGTTAAAAAGTTTTGCCAACAATTCAAAATTTATTTGAGATTCTCTTTAGTGAGTTATCCACAAGGGAATGGGAAGGTCGAAGCCACAAATAAGGTCATTTTCATTAACATCAAGAAAGACTTGGAGGATAGGAAGGGAGCTTGGCTGGAGGATTTGCCAAAAGTATTATGGGCATACCAAACTACGCCAAAACCTCTACAGGAGAGTCTCCGTATGCTATGGTATATGGCACAGAAGTGGTTATCCCAATAGAGACAGGGTTGCCCACTTTGCGCACAGATATAACCGCTATTCCATCTTTGAATGTAGAGAAATTAGCCCACAATTTAGTTCTCTTGGAAGAATTCAGGCAGGTTGCCCACATCCACAATATGAAGTACAAAAAGATTTTCGAACAACAATACAAAAAATGAATCAATCCAAGGGAATTTCGAGTAGGAGAATGGCTGCTCAGACGATTCACTGGAAACTAGTGAAAGTTGGAATCAAATTGGGAATGCCCATTCCAGACCGCTGAGGTAATGGGAAAGGGTTCATATACTTTGTAGAAAATTCATGGCGGGAAGCGCTTACCAAGAACATGGAACTCTATGTCAGTAAAGAAATATTATTTTTACTTTGTATCATTGAACACAGCTATTCAGCTCAGATTGTAGCAAATAATTCAAATGAATAAAAGTGACATTTTCCAGCGGTGCTTAAATCATTTTCTTTTGATTAATGAAGTTTGATTTGCTGAGTTGAGTGAATATGACAGTTTCACAGTTCAATATTAAGTGTTTGTTACTATAGCAAGACGACAGCCACGTGATACTTAATAAAGTGGGCAAGCAACAAAAGTAGGTATGCAATGTGCGATCGAATCCTGATAATAAAATCAGAGCACGCGACTAAGACCGTTCAAAATCTAGGGAAATCGCAAAAAATCAGAAGGCAGTTACAGAAATAATGGCACCTTTGACTGAGTAAACCGAAACGTTATGACATTAATTGATTAATCAGGTAGAGACAAGGAAATCCCTCTACCTGTAAATAGGATCACATACAACCATGAACGATAGTAGAAACTTGGATCAATTGAAAAGATACAGTAAAGGAAAGATCCAGTTTTTTATTTCAAGTCGCCTAAAATTATCACTATATCTTAGAATCATGAGTGACTATAAGCTATAAGCATTTATTCTCTTCTCAAATGTTTAAACAGCTAGCACATCGACGAAGGAAACTGATTAGAGGCATGATCCAACCATTTTTGTGGAGTTGGTGGCGACAGAAGAAGAAACGATCGCAGCCCAAATTTATTCGAGAAGAGCAATCAAATCTGAGCAAACAAAGGGTGGCATTAACCCTAGGCATGCGAAGACCAATCAGGTCTTGGCAGCACACACTTCCCCGCCTTCCAATTTGAATTACGCCTCTTGAGCGAGAGGCGTTGCTGAGATGGAAGCACGAGTTCCAAGAGAGAATGCCCTCCTACTCACCCAATGCTACCAGCAAGGGGAACCACAATCAAGTAGGGAGAGATCTACGCAACCGGGAAGTTGGTGCAGTTTCCAAGCGAGGCATGACAAGAGAAAGCTACGGATGCACAGAGCAATTTCTCCGTCGACTCCATTATCTGAAGAACAACTCTCATGGGGAATCTGAATGAAAATGAGGAATCCACAGTGGCTCTACTCAACCTAATGGTTGTTCCACTTGGTAAAGGCTGACCGCCGCTACACCTCAGCGGTTAATTTTGGTGCGCTGGAGCCAAAATGTTGAAATCGGCAACTGTTGAGCTATGAGCAGCAGACTGTCCATTTTGTGCAACTAGAAGCCAGTATACCCCAAGTTTTAGGCAGTCATGCCCCGTGGCTCATCCTCTTTGACTCGTACAAAGAAAACAAGAAACAGAGCCCATATTGCCCAAACGAAGAAAAGTTTGGGTAGCAAACACAAAGTAAGCGAGAAAAGTTTGGGTAGCAGAAGTGGACATGGACGCACAACAAAGTCAAGATTAATCTATTCAAATATAAATAATATGAGTTGTGTAGAATCATGTACTAGTTTGTAATAATTTTTACATAATAAATGAATATTTTATTAGATGACGTTACAGGATAATATATCTAACACTGCGCAAAGTGAGCCATAGGGGTTAGTAGATGGCAACTTAAAATTAGCATAAATGTGTTGTATGATAAGTCATTTTTTGTCCACTAATGTGTGGTGAACAAACATGTAGATATATCTTACACTGTGCAAATGAACAGCGAACAACTTATACGAAAGAATAGACAACAAAATCGTTACCTCAACAACTTTAAACAACTCAATTAAAACAAAAGGAAGAAATGAGTAAATTGAAATGAAGCCATTAAACCTGAATGGAGTTTGCAGTGCCCTACATTTAAAGAAAATGAATGCATAGAATGATGATTCTTAAAAAGACTACAAAGTGATATGGAGACATTGAACATCAAAAGTCATGAACCAAGTTAGATGTGTCTATGGCTATGCGCATAACGTTGAAGACGAGGAGAAAATATACGCGCATAATCCGCAATGGCATGCCACAAATCTTCTGAACCCAACTGGTAGCGTAAACTCGCAATGCAGTACGGAAGACAATTATTCAGCATGCGCTGTAAAGTCCATGATGAAACAAGCCAGTGACCTCGATAGAAAATTTTGCTCAGCCTACGAGAAGAATACCATGGTCGATGCACTTCACCTGATAGCACATGTTCAGTATTTTAATGTGATATAATACAAAAAAAGAAGCAAATATAATAGAACGTGTAAAGAGTGAGTTGGAATAATTACATGGCAACGACTCCCACCAACGGTATTGTTCGCGAGTATTGCCAAACGCAAATGGTCTAAACGGCTTATGCAGCATCCTATCGTAGCAAGAATACATATCGAAGGGGACTAACACCAAAGAAAAGAAAAGAACAAACATAAATGATGACTGGGTAAAGTGTGGAATAAAACTATAGACATAATAACTTTGATGAGCTGAAAATATGGTAAATATGATAGTTTCCTTCAATGTTTAAATCAAAATAGAAATACAACATTTCTATCCGAAGATCAAGAGAGAAAAATACTAACTATCAATACTGACTATCATTATCTCCTTGTTTTGTCAAAGCCTCTAGAGGAGGCACATTAGTGTAACTTTCAGGAGCAGCGTTGACGGCTGGAGCCTGATCCTACACAACTTTAATTTCTGACACTTGGACCTCGCCCATAGAATCAACATCCATAGCAATATTCTCCGCAGCAGGGTCAATGAAATCCTTCAGTGGAGACGACTTCAGTACATCATCAACCCCACCTTGGAATGGCACGCCATTAGCGTCGTACTCGAATCTAGCAGGATCCCTAGTTTCTCTCAACGCTTGAATATGCTCGGCGGGATAATAGATCTTGAGATCACAAATCTTCTCTATGTATACGTCTGCACTAAATTGACCCACCGTCAATCCATGTTCATTGCAATACCCTTGAAGTAAGTCCTTCTTGTCTTGTAAACTTTGACCATCACATTTGATTAAGCAATTCAAGTAGTATGCTACATCAGTTCGACCCAGGATGCTCATTCTTTGCTCAACATGATATCTATCCATTATTAGAAGGTTTAGTGCATTCCAACTAACTGATTTCTAGTTTATGCATAACCAATCAGAGCAAGGGTGAAAATAGTTTGTAACACATTCGAGGGACTAACAAGAAATGATAAGTGCTTACCTTTTCCAAATATAGGATGGCCAAGTTGAGTTGTGCCTTTTTGTCATTCAAACGAGTCAACTTTGCTGCATGATCAGAGCGAAGCTGGTTAACTTCTTTTTGAGATTCTAACTCAGCTAGTGTGGTTTGGTAACTTTTTTCTTTACCCTCAAGCACTGTTTTTGCTAACTTGGCTTTTGATTCCAACATCTCCACTTCTTTTTGAAGTGATTTGGTTGGGAGTAAATTGGTGCACAACTGTTCTTTCATTTCACAAGCTTCATGAAGATTTTGCACAACAATCTTATGAGCCTCTTTCATTTTCTCAGTCTGCGCTGCACACTTTTCGTCATGGGTAGAAAGTTCCCCATGCTTCTTTTGATAGTCGCCATTAGACACTAATCTAGCCTCTAGTTCTTGGCATTTCCATTTGAGCCCAGCATATACACTATGAGTTGTTTGCATGGATTGAATCATCTCCTCAACTTGCCTCAGTTAGTTTTGTGTTTCAAATAAAACAGTCTTGCTTTTGTCGATGCGATCCTACAAGGTTTTGAGAGCAGACTTGTGCAGCACAATATCCATCTCGTATTGGCGTTGAAGAATGTTCAAATCCTAATTAGTATGCGCTTTATGAAATTCCTGATAGAATTTAGCCTGCAAAATTGATAAATAAAATATGATAAATCAATTTTCATAGTCTGTGCAATACGAGTGACCTCCTACAACAGTTACAAATAAATAAAACCTTACCATGGATAGGTGTGTTTCCAATTGCTTGGAAACAAAGGCACACAACAGGGGACTCCCCATTTGAAGCGTAGACATTGCGACATGTACCAAAGGCAACTCCAAAATTTTCTATTCGTCAAAAGAGTTTAAAGTTGGAATTTCTCGCGCCCCTGCAGGTTAGGTAGAAGTATGTATAGGCCTAGTTTGTTCATCGCCCATGCCAATTAGGTTGACAACCACATCAAATTTGCTTCGCGCATCTAATGCGTTGGGAGGCAGATAGAGGCAAAGAACATCCGCATGAGCAGGGGCAGCAACGGGAGCGGCGTTCGCAACAATTGACGAAGTAATAATTGTGGAAGCAACAACTGTATTAGTAGTTGTTATCCCATTTTCCTACATGGACTCGGGACCTTCGTCCAGGCCCATTGTCAGGGGTTGTGTAGGCATACGGGCCTGGCCCAAGGCCTCTTGGTACGGAAACGTCCGAGAGGGGTATGGGCCGGGAGTGTATGTCCGGGCCCATTTGAGGGGTCCGGCATGGCCCTCCGGGTTCTGTCGTCCGGGTGATATGAAGATCATTCGAACCCCCCCCCCCCCCCACGACATACGCGCCCTGGTCCCGGACCCTGGTACGGTCCGGGCCTGTGGTAAATGAAGAGGGACGAAGGTAAACGAACCCAGATCGTCTCTTCCCCGGTTGGAGGGGTCAGGCGTCCAGGATCCTGAAGCTGCCCCCCTCCGCGTGGGCGTTGTCCCCACTTTTCACCTGCAGAAAAGGCCACCTCGGGATTGCACGCCGTTGTTTCAGGTATGCGCTGCCAAGTACTCTGACTGGTCTTGTCTCCTGAATCTGCCTCGTAACTTGAAGTGTCCAGACCAAAAGCACCGTTTTGTCGGGCAAGATATAGCTCTTGAGTTAACTTGTTGGGCCTTAGCTGATCTGGGTTTCATGTATTTTGTATCTTTTGTATTGGGCTTCCACTAGAAAGGCCAAAAATACCCGCGTCTTTGATGGGCCCGGGTCATACCCGGCCCAAACCCAGTGTTCCCATGAGCCAATAAATACAGGCTATGGAACACTGTAAGAGAGATCTTGTCACCTAAGATACAGTAACTCTGTCAAAATACAGAGGGAAACTCCATTGTAAAAGGTTTTTCAAGCTCTAATACTATAGACTCGTGGACTAAGGCTAGTTAACGCCCCAACCACGTAAAAACCCCGTGTTAATCTTCTGCTTTCACTACAATTATCCTTAAGACGTATTTATTAATATAGTTACCGAAAATCTCGGTTAACAGTTTGGTGCTTTCATTGAGAGCTGAAGGAAGCTAGTGCAAACTACATACCTTTACTACAATGGTGAACACACGCCACACAACCTTCGACCCTAGCAATCCAGAGCAGGGCAACAGAGACCCACTGCCTTCACAGCATATCCCTCAGGATCTGCCCGAGAACGCGCCTCCTCAAACATCTCACCAAGACGAGTCACAATACTACGAGGGTGGGACAGAATACGAAGAGGAAAACGAGGAGGAATATTATGAAGAGGAAAATGAGGGGGAGTACCACGACGAAGCTGCAGATCCCAAGACCCCCGAAAGAGAGCCCGAGCAGCAGGACTTGGAGGTGACTAGGCTAAGGCAGCAAGTCCTGGATCAGGAAGCTAGGATCGCTGAGCAAGCGGAGGCGCATCGACAAATGCAAGAGTCTCTCCAAGCCTTGCAGGCACTCATGGCCGCGCAAGGTCCGGCAGCCGATCCCGCAATTGGCCCACTTCCAGAAGAGCAGCAACCTGCTCCACGAGAGCGAGCCGAGGTCCCCGAAGGAGCCAGCCCGGCCCCTCCCCCGGAGCCTTTTCCTGAGCCAGCTCCAGGAAACCCGGACAGGGAGCGACAGAAGGCCGGTGGAAAGACCCGGGAAAAGACCACCCCCGTCGCAAAAGCCGGGACCCGTTCTCGGCCGCTCCCTAGGAAAGAAAAGGTGCGCCCCGTTCTAGGACGAGGCCACCCGATCGATCCGCAGGGGACGCGGAATGCACAGCCCCGGCACGCCCCAGGGCGAGACGGGTGGGAAGGACCTCTGCACCAGAGTGCCTCGGTTAACAAGAACCGTCGAGAACGGCCTTGCCGCGAAGAACGTCATGCCCTCAGTTCAGGAGACGACACTTCCCGGATAGACTTACGCGATGGGCTGAACGTTCAGAAGGAGCGGGCCCGCAAGGAAAAGATCCTCCCCCGTGGTGGCAACCTCAGGAACAACATCAACGACAGGAGGAACGAGAGAGTCCCCCTAGAAGATGGCACGGCCAGGCAGCTCATGGAACAGATGGCCGCGTTGAAAAAGGTCACGGATCGCCTAGTCCGCAAGCAAGAAGGCGCGAACGCCGACTCCGACGAAGAAGATAAAGAGCCCTGCGCAAGGCACATCCTGGACGCCATACTCCCCAAGGGGTTCAAGATGCCAAGCCTCACCGCCTATACCGGAAACACCGACCCTAGGGACCATCTGTTCCGATACAACCGACTCATGACAGTGGCCCATGTTAGCGACGACAGTAATTGCCTCTGCTTCTCAATCACTTTGGGCGGTCCCGCCGAAGAGTGGTGGAAGAGACTTAAGCCGGGGTCCATCCAATCCTGGTTCGGGCTACAGTCAGCGTTTCGAAAGAAGTTCGTGGCCGCCATGAGGATGGATATGCAGATCAGCGCTCTCGCAAATATTAAGCAACTCCCCGCGGAGACACTGAGGGCCTACATCCAGCGCTTTACTGAAGAAGCCTCCAAGATGAAAGTGGACGACGAACAACGCCTGGTGGCACTGCAGTCCAGAATCCGGACGGGATCCCCCCTTTGGGATGACATGCAGCGTAGCAAGGCTGCTACCCTGGATGAGTTCATCAGGAGGGCCCAAGGATTCATCAACATGGAGGAAGCTCAGATCCAGGCTTTTGGATGGCCTCCGGCCCCACAGTCCGTCCCCCAGTCATTCCTGGGATACGGGGGACAATTCCCGGCGTAGTCCTACGCGCCCCCCATTGCCCCGGGATCGCCCGTCGTGCCTGGGGTCAGCTACACACCTACGGTGTACGACCCTGCCACTTCAGGGTACGCCCCGGCCCAATCCACCCACTTCTCCGGTTATGGCGTCACGCCAGTGGGGCAAAGCATGGCCCCTGTCGTGGCTCAGCAGTCACAAACAGGAGTGACTGAGGCGAGCGTGAACCCCTCCCGGGGGAAGCGATCGGGCAAAGGCCAGAACCGGCCTGAGCCGATCAAGAAGGGGAAGAGGGGCTACGAGCCCCAATATTTAGAATACACCAACCTGGTGGACACTAGGGAGAACATCTATCTAGCAACAGAAAGGGCGGTTCACTACCGGAAGCCTAACCCCATGTTCAAAGGGGGAAGGAATCCGAGAGACACCAGCAAAAGGTGCGCCTATCACAAGGATGTGGGCCACACCATCGATGAATGCCGGCAGCTCAAGGATGAGATTGAAAACCTCATCAAGTTGGGGCACCTCCACCAGTGGGTAAGGATGCCCGTGGGAGTCCCGGGCCTATCAGCTGGCCCTGGACAACCCGCGGTCCCGGGAGCGACTCGGGCATACCCCCGCCAGGGAGGGTATGCACAGGGACCCCCGGCGTAGGCCCCCCAGGGGGCCCCCGTCGCGCAAGTTCCCGGCCCCGAAATGCCTTACCCCTCCGGGGCAGCACCCCCTCGAGTTGATGGACATGTGGCAACGATCTCGGGCGGACCTCACCTGGGAGGGCCATCCAGAAATGACCAAAAGCGCTACCTAAGCGAGCTAGACCACGACCAGGAAGTGTGCGCCCTTTTCCAGGCTCCCGCTCAGCGCCCTAAGTTGATAAACCTCCCCATCACCTTCACGGAGGACGACGCCCGCAACGTCCACTTTCCGCACCATGACCCGCTGGTTATAGATGCTCAAATCGCCAACAAGTTGGTGTCTCGCGTGTTGGTGGACGACGGAAGCTCCGTCAACCTGTTGTTCAAGCCCGCCTTCACCGCCATTGGCTTGACGGAAGCGGATCTGGCCTCGTGCCCGACCCAGATTTACGACTTCAACGGAGATGCACTTCTCCCCATGGGAAAGATCCAGCTGCCGGTTACGCTGGGGAGTGAATTGCAGCACTCGTTCAAGTTCTGCACCTTCGTAGTGGTGGATTGCCCCACCGCTTACAACGTCATCTTTGGCCGGCCCGCATTGGTCGAGTTCGGGGCCATCACCTCCATCCGCCATCTGTGCATGAAGTTCCCATGCGACAGCGGAGGGGTAGGAATCGTCCGGGGAGACCAGAAGAGCACCCGGAAGTGCTACCATGTGTCAGCCCGGCCCATATACATGATCTGGGAGGAGCCCGTCGAACCAATTCCCCCCTCCCCCTCCCCCCCCCCCCCCCCCCCCGCCTGCTGAGAGAAGAGGACGACTTGGACCCGCGGATAGGGGACGACCGCGTCCTGGAGCCAATGGACGAAATAGAAGAGGTGTGCATCAGCGAAACCGATCCGACCCGGATCGTCGAAGTCGGAAAAAATCTGCCAGCAGACATCCGGGTCGCCATCATCGCCCAAGTTAAGGGAAACCAGGATATCCTGGCCTGGTCCCACTCAGACATGACTGGGATCGACCGCAATGCCATTTGCCACGCGTTAAGTATTGACCCAAACGCGACCCCGGTCCGCCAGAAACGCAGGCCTTTGGGGACAGAGAGGGCCGAGGCCCTTAAGCTGGAGGTTGAGAAGCTGTCTTCCATCAACTTCATACGCGAGGCTGTGTACCCCGTGTGGCTAGCCAATCCCGTCTTGGTGTCGAAGCCGAACGGGACGTGGAGAACATGCATTGACTTCACGCTGCTCAGATATTGTGTATATTATACTATATAAATATTTATGCATTAACTTTAAATGTAGTAAAATTGAAAAAAATATTTAAAAAAGTTAATATATATAATAATGTGGTGTGGTGTGGTTTGAACCACATTTATAAAATTTAAAACTGCAAACCGCACCGTACCGCAAAGGATTCTAAACCGTAAATTGCGATGTGGTGTGGTGCGGTGTTGACGATTTTATGAACACCCCTAGTTCCAACTGTTTGTCACAGTCAGCAAGAAGGAAAGTAGCTTGGCGGTTGATACTGTGTGGGAAGTTGAGCCTAGACATCAAACCCTTTAGAGGTCCCTTGAACAAATGCTCGATCATAGTAGGGTCGTCTTTGTGCTCAGGAATAATTTTGAGAAAATAGAGTTGAGACTCACGCTGCTCAGACCATGTGACGTTAGAAGGCCATTGAATTTCTGAAAAAAAAAGATAATAACAAGTTAAGAATCAAAAAGTGGACAATAGAAGAGCATAAAAAAAATGCAAATAAACGGATTAAAGAGATAAGAACAACAACGAACCTAATTGGAAAATGCGGGACAGATTGAAGATATCCTTGGGCACGAAAGAAGGATACCAGCCTCCACTGACCACAAAGGGAAGTTCATCCCATTGCTTGTTGGATTGTACTTGATCTTTGAACATGAACTGCCTCCTCCTTGGAGTAAGATAATAAGTGTTATATGGTCGATCGTTTAAGCTTCGAGGGTGAATGGTGCGTGAAAAGCAAGAAAAACATCCTGAACATTAATAGACGTTTTGTAAAGGTGCTCAATCATAGTAGCACCACATAATGATTGAATATCGTTCGGTACAAGTTGCATCAGGTTGATTTTTGTAATCTCCAGCAAATAAATTAGAAGGGGAAGAAGCGGAAGCTAAATCAATTCTAAATGTTTGGAACCCATGATGATTTTGTTTGGGGCACAGATATCCTCAAAACGAAATTTCTTGAGTTCCTCTTCAGAGAGATGACGAATTGTGATGGTGGGAGGAATGATGCGTTTGCAATGAGGTTCAACACATGCCTCATCGTATTTTTCTGCAAGTTTTAGGGCTTTTGGCAGGATTAATGGCTGGAGACGAAGATGGAGCGTTAGTCGAAGACTTGCTAGAACGTTTCGAAGCCATTCTTAGATAGTTGCTATGGGGTAAAGAAGATTTGGAACAGAAAAAAGATTGAATCATAAAATGTCAAACAGAATTCGCAAGACATGAAAGGAGGGAAAATAAAGCGATAAGCAGAGAATGGAAATTTGGGGGAAAAATAGAAAGTTGAAGAAGAAAGAAAGTATGTGAGAAGGCGTGGTAGGTATAAGAAAGAGAAACTTTTCCCACTTGATTGACTTGGGATTTGAAAGATGAGACTGATAATAAATGTTGGCAAGAAGTTTGTGCACGCAGTAAATAGAGGATTAAGCATAGAGAAAAAGAAAAAAAATAAGGGCAATGAGGACTGAAAATTGACTTTATCCATTATCGAATTTCATAAATGAAAAAAGGCAAAGGGAAATTGTATGGGGATAATTCTACCATAATTGACGACGAAGAAAAATGCTGAGCTCAACGCTCAACTGATTGAATAAGTTAGCTGAGCTCAACACTCAATTGATTGAATAAGTTAGCTGAGCTTAGCGCTCAAAAGATTGAATAGTGAACTGAGCTCAGTGCTCAATCGATTGAATAAGTTAGTTGAGATTAGCGCTCAACAGATTGAATAGTTAGCTGAGCTCAACGCTCAATTGATTGAATAAGTTAGCTGAGATTAGTGCTCAACAGATTGAATAGTTAGTTGAGCTCAACGCTCAATTGCTTGAATAAGTTAGCTAAGCTTAGCACTCAATTGATTGAATAAGTTAGCTGGGCTCAGCACTTAACAAATTGACAAAGTAGTTGAGCTCAGCGCTAAATCGATTGAGTAAGTTAGTTGAGCCCAACGCTAAATTGATTAAATAAGTTAGTTGAGCTTAGCAATCAATTGATTGAATAAGTTACCTGAGCTCAGCACTCAATAGATTGAATAGTTAGCTGAGCTCAGCGTTCAATTGATTGAATAAGTTAGCTGAGATGAGCACTCAACAGATTGAATAGTTAGCTGAGCTTAGCACTCAATTGATCGAATAGTTAGCTGAGCTCATTGCTTAATTGATTGAATGAGTTAGCTGAGCTCAGCGCGTGAAATAAAGAGGAAAAAGAACGAAGGGTGAGTTAATTCCGACACGTGGACAATAAGGATAAGTGATCTTAACCTTACCCTTCATTATTTTTCTATAAATAGATGATGGAGGGACCATATTTGGGACCACCGGACTTTAATCTAGTAAAAGTTTGTGAGGATCGATGACTGAGAGAAAGAACATTGTATTGACTGAAACTTCATCGAAGTGTATTTTGTAGGTACATCCCATATGCTTTTTCTACTCATTCCATAGAAGAACGCGTTTATGCCATTGATTAAGTCAATGGAATGCGTAAACTAAAAGTGATTTATGAAGTCCATAAGTGTAGAAGATTCATATGGAAGATTTTGACTGAAATAATTTTAATTTATTAATGTGCAGTTTTAACAAAGTTCATGACTTCAAATCTTTTATATATTGCTATATATCTTATGTTACTAAATTGAATGTAATATTGTGTTTGAACTTACCAAGAATGAAAATGAAACACAAAAGACAAAAAAATATGAAATTTCTATTTTATTTAATCATAATTATTGTGTCCATCACAACAATATACTCAATTGGTTAAATTAAAACTAATAATATAAAATAGCTAGACAGCCAGCAAATTAAGTAGTGAATTAGTCCAAAGGGGGAAGTTTCCATATGTTTGTCATTATCTTTTTTCCCTTGAAAATATTGGATGTATTATGGTCGAGATGTTCATACAGTGATCAATCATGTCTGCGTTTATGTATTAAATGTAGAGAAAACTAAAATATCAACATAATTCCTATATAAAATTATTTTTGCTGTTAACTACAAAATTATTACTAAAATTAACAAATAATAGATAAATATTTCTTATTAATGAAAAAAATCTGAAGTCTTTCTCAAATTTGTATTTTAAATAAAATATACTCCGGCCCGCAGCAAATAAATAGCTGTCAATTTTCTCTTTTTTCTCATTATTTTATTCAATTTTTTTTTTCTAATTTATAGTTGTTGATTAAAAAAGGCATAAAATATTTATAGTAGTCTATATAAAAAATATTAATTGCTTAAAATATAATTATTTAAATAATTTAGAATTTTGATAAAGAATTGCATAAATTACGGACTAGTTTTAAATAAAATATATATTATAGCATTCAGGGTAATTTACACAAAATAGAGATTTAAAAAAAAATATATAGTTTGTCCATGAGAAGAAAAAAAACATAAATCCAACGATTATAATGATATTTCTATTACAAAACAAAACTAAATGTGAGAAAAAGATATCCAAATATTTTAATAATAATTGAGTCTCTACGTCGAATAGAAATTATAAATTAAACTCAGGAAAATAATGATTATTAGGACCTGACTTCCGAGATACTTCAACTCCGCTGGTCGAGATTCAATTTTCTTAAGCTTTCCACTCCATCACATCATCCTTTTCTCGTTTTCTTCTAAACTCAAGGTTTGGAGGTGGCAGATTAAAAAGCAATAATGTCTAGCTACTACTAAATATATATAGAAAGATGACGAAGTGTGGAATGTCTACATCACCCCTTGGAAAGTACCATTACTGCATTCCTTTGTAGATAAGTGTACTGCAAATGTAGTACACTTTAAGAGCCCACTGCTACTCTTTATTCTTCGTATTTTTATTTATATTATTTATTCATTTAAATAAAATAAAAAGAAAGTGGAAACAAAAATATATTAATTGACAAAAATTGGAACTAACATTTTTACTTTATGAAGCAGCTGCTGGAGACATCTTACGTGTTGTATCTTCAAATTTTTTAAGAATATTTTATTTTCACAACAATTACTGGTACTCCTCTAAGTTGTTTGAGTGTTTCAACCGATTGTCACACACTTTGAACCAGGCAAAATTCTTTATAAACTAGTAGGCATGTTAATGGGACAGGTCTTCCCACTTGCCCTGCCCCGCTAACACTTCTTCTCGCGTCGCCTTGATAAGCTCCCTAGTGTGTCACGTTGACCAGTCGTGTCTGAATCAGAGTGGGTCTGCTCCAACCTAGCTAACTTTTTTTTTTTTAAAGAAACATTTCATTATTATTAAAAACTCCATTTAAGTTATATAGTTGATATTTATTTATTGTTTATAAAAATTAATATTTATTATTCTTTGATAGAGTAGTTGTGGAATAATTAAAAAGTTATACAATTTTTACCCCTAAAGTCTATTTAGAATTGACGATACTCTAAACCACATATAAAATTTTAATTTTACTTACTATGCATGTGTTGGAGATAAGACTTTTGCACCAAACTTTGTATATTACAATTCAAAAGAATAAACAAAAGATAATATATTCTCTAATTGAAGAATAATACAAAGAACATAACACAAATAAAATAAGTGCACTACTACAAAATTGGGCTTTCCCGACACCCAACAACGACAGTCAACTCTGTTGACTGTCGTAATTGCTTAGCGCGACTCTACGCCGACAGTTAAAAAGTGTAGGCATAAAAACCAACGCCGATAGCTAATAACTGTCACTGTTGCTTTTGACTGTCGCTATTGACCCTAATGCCGATAGTTAATTCAAGACCAATGCCGACAGTTAAAAGTTATTGTAGTTGACCCCAACGTCGACAATTAATTCGAGACTAATACCGACAGTTAAAAATTGTCGCTAGTGACCCCAACGTCGACAGTTAATAAAAGCCCAATATCGACAGTTATAAAATATCGTCGAAATTCAAATAAAAAAATCTAAAAATATAATTAAGCAATAATATAATTTTAAAAATAAACTAAATTATGTAAATATATATTTATAAAAATTATGTATTTAATAAAAACTTTTAAAACTAGATTTTTTTTTTGTTTCTAAACTTTTCATATTATTAACTTTTGTATTTATAATAATATTTATATTATATATTTAATAAAAGAAGATTTTTATGTGAAAATTCATCTATAATACTTTTTTTTTCTTTTAAAACTAATACAACAATAATTTAATAAATTAAAAATAAAAGGGATTTAATATTTAATTTTTTTTAATGTTTATCTATATATTGTCAAATATAATTATACTTTACAATTAAAAAAAATAATAAATATTAATATTCATGGATGCATACTCTGCAATTTCCATTATTATTTAGATACGCCTGTATTAAATGTAATTAAGACTCATCGGTCCATGTAAAAACTCCTTGAGTCTATAAATAAGAATCAAAGGGCTCAAGAGAGGGGATTTTTTCTTGAGACTTACGAAACTTCAGAATTCTAAGAGAGAATTAGAGTGTTTTTATCCGCCATACTTGTATTCATCCTGAAACTGGTGAAACTTGTGGACCTCAGTTCATTGATCACAAATTTTGGGATTTTACATCAATAAGAACACTACGTGGATATAGGTTATTACAATTTTATTGGGGCCGAACCACTATAAATCTTTTTGTGTCGTTAATCTTTTGGTCTTGATTTCATCTCATTTCTATCATTTTACTTGACTCCATGCCGTTGACCTATTCAAGGGTCAACAAAAACTAAGTAAACATACATTGTGTGTTGCTTGCACCTAGTATATATAATATAATGCGTGTTTGTGATATATATACATATATAATAATATAATATTATACATATTGATATTATATTATTATAGATGTTTAATTATCATTCTTTATGATTTGTTGTTTAGTTATTTAGGCAATTGTTAAATTTTACAATATATGTGTTATTTTTTATATTTTATTTTGTTATTACAATATTTAGAATGAGTATTTTTTTATTATTTTTATATTTTTGAATTAAGTTATACTTTAGTTTATTTCATCCAGAGTATGCATTCATGAATGACAAGATCTCATGCCTTGATGTGACATCGACCAGTTGGTCGATCCTTGGGAGTGGGAAACAATCCTTCGGGCAGGCTTTATTGAGGTCTGTGAAATCCACGCACGTCCTCCACTTGCCATTCGGCTTGGGAACTAGTACAGGATTAGAGACCCAAGACGGATAAAACGCTAGCCTGATGAATCCATTCTCCTTTAGCTTATCGACTTCTTCTTTTAACGCCTTTGATCTATCTTTGTCGAGCAGCCTCATTTTTTGTTGTGCTAGTGAAAAACTTTTATCTATATTCAAGACATGGCTGATAACTGCTGGGTCAAACTCGACCATATCCTTATTCGACCAGGCAAACACCTCCTGGTTCTCCTTTAAAAATTCCACAATTTTTTGCTTTGTTGTTGTCTCTAAGTTTTTATCGACTTTCACAACCCTGGTCGGATCTGCCTCATCAAGTTGGACCTCCTCGAGGTCCTCCACTGGTCCTACATCTTCTTCAAAATCCCCAAAGCCAGGACCTAAATCCCTATCCTCACTTTGGACAACACCCTATTTGGTGACCTGTTCACCTGATTGGGCTCTTGCTTCGTTTACCAACAACAACCTTTTCTCGGATTTTTCCCCCGATCCGCCCCTTTTTTCCTTGGTGATCGAGGAATTGTAACATTCCTGCGCTTCTCGTTGGTTTCCCAACATGCATCCTACCCCTACATCAGTTGGGAATTTCATGGCTAGGTGCCAGACTGAGGTAACGACTCGTAGGTCGACTAGAATAGGCCTCCCAATCACAGCATTATATGTAGAAGGACAATCAACTACTATAAAAGTAGTGAGTAATGTCCCGTTCGCTGGTGCAGTTCCTACTGTGACTGGAAGCCTGATCGACCTTGTTGGCGCGAGCCCTTCGTCGGAAAAATCATAAATGGTTTGGTTGCATGGCTCCAAATCTGGGACTGATAACTTCATTCTTTCCAGCGAAGATTTGTATAGAATGTGTCACTAAGCTCCCTGTATCCACCAATACTTGCTTAATCATCATATTAGTGATCTGGACATCCACGACCAGAGGATCCAAATGGGGGAATCGGACATGCTAAGTGTCAAGCTTAGAGAAAGTTACCGGTTCTTCCTCTGTTCAAGCTTTTTTGGGAGTTCGCTCCTCTACGTTAGCATTTCAATGTACAGGTCATGACGTAAGGTTTGGGCATCCCTTTCCCTCGCCTTTCCACTATTTCCCGCTAGGTGTGGGCCACCGCAAATGGTCAGCAATGTACCAGCAACTGGAGCTGGCTGTAAAGGGGGCGAACGTTGGCGTACAGGTGCTTGATCGTTGCCTCCTTGAGCCTCTCATTGAGAACCTCCAGGGGCTCGTACATATCTTCTCAGGTGTCCTTGTCTGATAAGGAACTCAATCTCATCTTTAAGCTGGTTGCACTCATTAGTGTCATGACCATAGTCGTTATGAAAACGATAGAACTTGGTTGTATTTCTCTTGGAGATATCTTTTCTGATTGGGGCTGGTCGCTTCAAGGGAACAGTGGTGTTAGTGGCCTGGTACACTTCTGCTCTGCTATCGACTAGGGTCGTGTAATTGGTGAACCTTAATTCGTATCTGTTACTTTTAGGGCGCTTGTTCTCAAACGTTGACGGCTCGTGGTTCGCCCTTTTTCCTTCGTTTTTCCCATTATTTTTGTCGTTGCCATTGGGTTTCCCACACCCACTGGTGGCTTTGGTGGGATCTTCTTTTGGCCCCTGGTCATCTGCAGCTACCTTCCCTTCATTGGTGATGGCCTCTTTCAACTTGATGTACCGGTCCGCTTAGTCCACAAATTATTGGGTGCTCTTTACCCCATTCTTCCGCAAGCTGTTCCAGAGGGATGAATGGCGCCGTACTCCAGCAGTAAGTGCCATCATCTTCCCTTCATCACCAACTGTCTTAGCCCTAGCAGCGGCTCGCATAAAAGTCTGGACATACCCCTTCAGGGTTTCTCCCTACTTCTGGCGTATCTTGACCAGTTGGTTAGCCTCCGTAGGATGTACACAACCAGCGTAAAACTGTCTGTAAATTCCTTCACGAACATTTCCCAAGACATTATGCTGGCAGGAGGGAATTTGAAAAACCACTCCTGAGCAGTACCAGACAAGGTGGTTGGGAAGATTCTACATCGAGCGTCATCTGACACCTTCTGGATGTCCATTTGTATCTCAAATTTATTTACGTGAGATACTGGGTTTCTAATCTGGTGAAGTTGGGCAAGACTGGCATCTTAAATTTTCTTGGAGTCTCGACCATTGCTATTCTTTGTACAAATGGCGTGCCTCTTCTTCGGTCGTATTCAATGTGGGATGTCCGGCTCCCCACTGGCTGTTGGACAACATGGTTCAATGGATCGAGCTAGGCCTGTACATCGTCTAGTATTTTTGGGGAGATCGGTGCTGGAGGGGCATACTCGTCGTGTCTTTCTCGTGTGTCATTGAGAACATCCCTAAAATCCTTATCCCTACGCCTTTGTTCGCTAGCGTCCAGTCAATCAAAGACGTTAGGTTGCCTAGGCTGCCCCCAGCATTTTGGCTCGTCGGCCGGTTCACTCTTGGTGGGGGGTTCCGCTCTCCACCCCTATCTCCTTGCCTTCTACCAACATTTCCTCTGCCGGAATCCACCTCATTGTAGTCATGGCCATCCCGTGTAACTGACTATGGTGCGACCTTGTGATCACACTATTTCCCCTCCCCTTGCTGGCATGTCCCGTCAGGTGGAGGCCTGCGTTGGTCGGTAGGTCCTCAGACATTATTATGTCGTTGGGGGCCCCTAACCGCAGAGCCTGATTCAACCTACCTTCTGCTAGCAGAAGGACGTTGTCCCCTGCTCGGTGGGTTTAGTTCCTCAGTAGTCTGGTGTTTAGGGCGTCGGGGAGGCTGCCCAGCCCTATTCTGCCTTTACAGCTGGGGATTGCCTCGAAAAATGCGAGAAGGTGGCTGCTGCTCAAGATCCTGAAACAACCTATCCTGTTGAGTAGCAGGGGGTTGCTTCGGCCTCTGGGGGCTTTCTAGTTGAGGCAGAGTGTGGTGATATTGTGGATGACCTGAATGTGGACCTTGTTGTGGTGGCACACTGGGTGGCTGATCCAGTTGGGAGGCTGGTGTAGGCTGTCCTCAGGCCAACTGAATGGCTGCCTCCAGGGCGGCAGTGGCATCCCTCTGCCGGCGGTAGGCGGAGTGTGGTGATGTTGTGGATGACCTAAATGTGGACCTTGTTGTGGTGGCACACTGGGTGGTTGATCCGATTGGGAGGTTAGTGCAGGCTGTCCTCGGGTTAACTGAATGGCTGCATCCAGGGCAGCGGTGGCATCCCTCTGCCAGCAGTCCATATCGGCCTGCCGCTCATTCAATTCTTGGCGTTGCCTATCAATTTCTCTCTGCTACAATGCCATCGTTTCAGCCACATTTTCTTGATTAGCCCTCAGATTGGCTAATTCTTCCTGCAACACAATCAGTGTCATCCTCAAGGTCTCAGAATCGATTTCTTCCTCTTTGAATTCCACTTGTGGCTTATCCTCAGCCACATTTTGCGGAGGAGGCTGGGTTGGTGCGGTACCAGAGGTTTGTCCAGTCTTTCTAGCCGTTTTTGCCATTTGATCTTTTTGGAGGTCTTGAGTTCAACTCTCAATGAAAGCACCAAAATGTTGACCCTTGAATTGGTCAACGGCATAGAGTCAAGTAAAACGATAGAAATGAGATGAAATCAAAACCAAAAGATAAACAAAAAAAAAATATTTATAGTGGTTCGGCCCCAATAAAATAGTAATAACCTACGTCCACTTAGTATTCTTATTAATGTAAAATCCCAAGAACTGTGATCAATGAACTAAGGTTCACGAGTTTCACCAGTTTTAGGACGAATACAATTATGGCGGATAAAAAGACTTTGATTCTCTCTTAGAATTCTGAAGTTTCGAAAGTCTCCAGAAAAAGTCCCATCTCTTGAGCCATTTGATTATTTATAGGCTCAAGGGGTTTTTACATGGGCCGATGGGCCTTAAATACATTTAATACAGACGTATCTAAATAATAATAGAAACTGCAATTATTACATAAATGCAAAATTACATATCTGAAGAAAATAATGAAATGCTGCAACTAGACTGGTCGCCCATAAAATATGATATATGCTGAGTGGATTCTCTTTTGGTTGATGGTCGAACAAATCATACTCACTTAAACAATCACGTGTATCCCACGTGTATGTTAATTCTATCACATCATCAGGTAGTCCTTTTTTGAGTAAACATTTTTATTCTAAAAAATTATTAATTTTTGTTACTATGTCTTTTTTTTGTGATTTCTATATAAATTATCTATGTTTTTTTAAGAAAAAAACAAGTATGATTATACTCTAAAATTAAATAAAAATATAATTATACTATATATTAAATTAATTCAAAATTATAAAATAAAATAAAATATAAATTAATTTAAAAATATAAAAATAATAATATTTATTATAAATATTTTAATAACAAAAAATTATGTTGTAATTTAATAAATACCTAAATAATAAAGTAATTAATTAATGAGTCACGAAAAAATAATTTAAAAATCATTATAATCAAATTTTTTTTTATCTGAATATAATCAAATTTTATTTATAAAATAAGTAAATAAAAAAATATAATCCCTAAATCTCTTTCTCTCTCCCTCCTTAACCGATCGTTTCCTTGTGTTTCTCCTTTTCTCTCTCGTATGCTCTTTGCCAACCCTGAACGACTACCCACCGATCACAGCCCCCCTTCAAGCACCAGACTAGGAAGACCAGACACCGCCGAAACTCCATCCCTGCGAGCCCTTCGTCGTCGTTCTTCCTTGCGAGCAGAAGCCTCCAAGTTCGTACGCCATTGCCGTGGGTTCAAGGCCAATTTTTGGCTGCTCTGACATCGTCTCAGGTGAAGGGTAGTATGCGGGTGAACTAATGGTATCAAGATGAACAAAGCCCAACCAAGGATCGAGCTTATAAGTGATAGGAGGAGATGAAATGAGCTCGCCGACATCCATGGGTTTCCGAGGCTGTTTGACCTTGATTTGCCATCCACGATGAGCGGAGAGCCTCCCCACCAGAAGAAAGATCCCAGGCAAGAGCACTCATGCCTCCATTTATCTCTGTGAGTTATATATATATTTCAAATTTTAACTGAATATCGTATAATCAATTTATATATATAAATATTTATATATATGTTTGTAAGTTTGTATGTTGTGTATGAGTTATTCCGATGACTAATATATATCATATGGTATCATATATTTAGATTTAACATGTTTTCATTAGAATTTTTTTGTGAGAAAGAGCTTTGGGGCATTGAGAAAGAGCAAATGGGTTTTGGGTTGGTTCATTTACTGCCAAAAACATCTTTTGTGCCATGTGACTATATACATTAGTCACCTCACAAAAGTTCTTGGCTGAACCGGCATAAACTTTGTGGTGTCATCTATTTAATTTTTGGTTCTTTAGTTTAATTTTGTTTGTTTTACTATTGTTATTTGCTTATCAATTTTTGATATTGTATTAATTTTGCATATTTCAGGTTCTTGATTAGAGAATTACATCACATTATATTCTATTAATTGATTTGCATACTTCGTTTACTGCTTCTTCATTGTGTTATATTATACAATTTAAGCCATTATATTTATTTATTTGAATATGAGCAATTATATTTAATTTAGTTAAACTTTGAATGTGTTTCTATCTGGTTAAAAGTTTATTTATTTGGCTAGGAAGATTGGAAAATTGTTAGATATGACGGGAGAGGGAAGTTTACACCTGTTTTCTGAAAATTGTTAGATTCAACACTTGTTTACCCAAAAACGATCTCTGATGACGTGGCAGGATTGACCTACATGTGGAAGGCACATGGCAGCTTTAGGTGGATGCATCCTAATCGGCCCTCGACCAGAAAGTTGTTGATTTGTCAAGCGTCATACTTATATGCGACCAGCCTGATCGCATACTTCCTTTTACTTCCTTTATTTGTGCAAATCTATAATTATGCATTAATTGTAGTTTCTTTTATTACCTAGATACGCAAGTCTTAATGATAATTAAGGCCCATCGACCCATGTAATCTTCTTGAGCCTATAAATAAGAATCAAATGGCTCAAGGAGAGGGACTTTTGGAAATTTTGGTCTTTGTACTCTGAGAGAAAAGTCAACTGTGTTTATATTCACTGAAGTTGCAATCTTCCCAAGGCTGGTGAAACTCGTGAACCCTAGTTCATTGATCACAGTATTGGAATTCTACATCAATAAGAACAATAAGTGGACGTAGGTCATTACCATCCAATTGAGGCCGAACCACTATAAATCGTTTGTGTTACTTATTTTTCCATTTGATTTTTCTTCTTGATTTCATCTCATTTCATATCGTTTATCTGACTCCTTATCGTTGACTAATTTGAGGGTCAACATTTTGGTGCTTTCATTGAGAGTTGAACTCAAGACTTCAAGAAAATCAAATGGCTAAAACATCCAGGAAGACGGGGCAGACTTTTGGCGCTGCATCCACTCAGTCTCCTCCACCAAATGTGGCTAAAGATGAACCACAGTTGGATTTTGAAGAGGAGGAAATGGATTATGAAACCCTGAGGACAACACTGAGTGTGTTGCAAGAGGAGTTGGCCAATTTGAGGGCCAATCAAGAGAATGCAGCTGAGACATTAGCATTACAGTAGAGGGAAATCGAGCGTCAACGCCAAGAATTGAATGAGCGGCATGCAGACATGGACCGCCGGCAGCGAGATGCCACTGCTGCTCTAGAAGCATCCATTTAGTTAGCCCGGGGAAAAGCTGTGCTGACTTCTCAACGAGATTAGCCACCAAGTGCACCACAAAACAAGCCTTAAACCCAAGTCCTCTGCTTCAGCCAGCAAGCCCTCAAAGGCCAGAGCAACCACATGCTACTCAACAGGATATCCCATTCCAGGATCCTGAGCAGCAGCCACCTTCTCGTGCTGGTCGAGATAATCCCCAGCGTCAAAGGCTGAATAGGGCTGAGTAGCCTCCCCGAAGCCCTAGACGCCCAACGGCTGAGGAACTGAATCCACCGAGCAGGGGGAAACGTCCTTCTGCTAGCAGAAGACACGCCGAGTCAGGCTCTACGGTCAAGGGATCCCCACGACATAATAATGCTCGGGGACCCACTGACCAACATAGGCTTCCCCCTGACGCTCGGGAGATGCCAGCTAGAGGAGGAAACAGTGCGACCAGCCGGTTGCGCCAGAGTCGGTCGCATTTCAGGGACGGTCATGATTATAATGAAGCTAATTCCAGCAGGGGGAATGCTGGTCAAGTTCAAGAAGAAAAAGGTGGGGAAAGGAATCCTCCACCAAGAGAAAATAGGCCTATGAGCCAGAACGCTGGGGGGAAGCCTAACGTCTTTGATCGGTTGGGCGCTAGCGAGGAAAGACGCAGAGATGATGACCTAAGGGACGTGCTCAATGACAGGCGCGAGAGACATGATGAGTACGCTTCTCCGGCACCAGTCGCCCCAGCAATCCTAGATGCCGTGCAGGCCTAGATCGATGCATTAAACCAGGCTGTCCAGCAGCTGGTAGGGAGCCGGACATCCCACATCGAGTATGATCAGAGAAGGGGCACTCCTTTCATACAAAGAATACCAATGGCAGAAACCCCCAGCAAATTCAAGATGCTAGTACTGCCCAATTTTGATGGATATGGGGACCTAGTATCTCACGTGAACAAGTTCGAGATACAGATGGACATCCAGAATGTGTCAGATGATGCTCGCTATAGGATCTTTCCGGCCACCCTATCTGACACCGCTCAGGAGTGGTTTTTAAATTCCCTCTTGCTATCATAGTATCATGGGAAATGTTTGTGAAGGAATTCTACGGGCAATTCTATGCTGGTCGTGTTCACCCGACTGAACCCAACCAGCTGGTCGAGATACACCAGAAGGAGAGAGAGTCCTTAAAGGAGTATGTCCAGCGTTTTATGCGAGTCGTAGCTGGAGCTAAAATAGTTGGTGATGAAGGGAAAATGATGGCCCTTATTGCTGGGGTGAGGTGCCATTCTCCCCTCTGGATCAGTTTAAGGAAGAATGGGGTAAAAAGTACCCAGGAATTCCTTGATCGAGCGGACCGGTACATAAAGCTTGAAGATACAATTGCCAACGAAGGGAAATCACTTGCGAAAGACAAGGGGCCAAAGGAAGATCCCGCTAAAGCCGCCAACGGGTCGGATAAACCCAATGGCAACGGAAAAGGCAACGGGAACGGTAAAAATGGTGGAAAGAGGGCAAATAATGAGCCTTTGAAGTCTGAGAATAAGCGCCCTAAGGGCAACAGGTATGAGCCAAGGTTCACCAACTATACGGCCCTTGTCGAAAGCAGAGCGGATGTGTACCAGGTGACCAGCTCCAATGTCCCTTACAAGCGACCATCGCCTATAAGAAAGGATATCTCCAAGAGAGATACAACAAAGTTTTGTCGTTTCCACAACGACTATGGTTATGCCACTAATGAGTGTAACCAGCTGGAAGATGAGATCGAGTTCCTTATCAGAAAAGGACACCTGAGGAGATACGTACGAGCCATGAGAGGTTCTCAGCAAGAGGCTCAAAGAGGCAATGAGCAGGTGCCTATACGCCAACGCTCGCCACCTTTACAGCCAGTTCCCATGGCAGGTACATTGTTAACCATGTGTGGCGGCCCACACCTTGTAGGAGATAGTGGGAAGGCAAGGGAGTGATACGCTTGGATCTTACGCCACGACCAGGACATCGAGATACTAAATGTGGTGGAGGACCAAAAAAGCTCAAACAAGGGAAGAGCTAATAACTTTCTCTGAGCTTGACGCTCAGCATGTCCGATTTCCTCATTCGGACCCTCTGGTCATGGACGTCCAGATAGCCAACATGATGGTCAAAAGGGTGTTAGTTGACACAGGGAGTTCAGTAAATATCTTGTACAATTCTTTATTGGAGAGAATGAAGTTTTTAGTGAAGGACCTAGAGCCATGCAACCAAACCATTTATGGTTTTTCTGGCGAAGGGCTCGCGCCAACGGGGTCGATTAGGCTTCTGATTACAGCAGGGACCGCGCCTGTGAATAGGACATTACTTACTACATTTATAGTAGTTGATTGTCTTTCCCCATACAATGCTGTAATTGGAAGACCTATTTTGGTCAACTTGCGAGCTGTAACCTCGGTTTGGCACCTTGCAATGAAATTCCCAACTGACGCAGGGGTAGGATGCGTGTTGGGAAATCAACGAGAAGCGAGGGAATGCTATAATTCCTCGATTACTAAGGCAAAGAGAGGTGGATCGAGGGAAGTCATCGGAAAAGAGCTGCAATTGGCTGATGAAATACAAGCCCAATCAGGTGAGCGCGTCACCAAATAGGGTGTTGCCCAAAGTGAGGATAGGGATTTTGATCCTAGTTTTGGGGATTTTGATGAAGAAGTAGGACCAATTGAGGACCTCGAAGAGGTCCAACTCGATGAGGCAGATCCGACCAGGGTTGTGAAAGTCAGTAAAGACTTAGAGACAATAGTAAAGTAAAAGCTAGTGGATTTTTTTGAAAAAAAACCAGGAAGTCTTTGCCTGGTCGCATAAACCCAATGGCAATGAGAATGGTAAAAATGGTGGGAAAAAGGTGAACAATGAGCCATCAACGTCCAAAAATAAGCGCCCCAAAGGCAATAGGTATGAGCCAAGATTCACCAATTACACGGCCCTTGTCGAAAGTAGGGCAGAGGTCTACTAGGCGACCAACTCCAATGTCCCTTATAAGCGACCAACATATATAAGGAAGGATATCTCCAAGAGAGATACAACAAAATTTTGTCATTTTCACAATGACTATGGTCATGACACTAATGAGTGTAACCAGTTGAAGGATGAGATTGAGTTCCTTATTAGACAAGGACACCTAAGGAGATACGTGCGAGCCACAGGAGGTTCTCAATGAGAGGCTCAAGGAGGCAACGAGCAGGCGCCTGTACGCCAACGCTCACCACCTTTACAGCCAGCTCTTGTGGCAGGTACGTTACTCACCATATGTGGCGGCCCACACCTTGCAGGAGATTGTGGGAAGGCAAGGGAGCGATTGTAATGCCCCAAATTTCCTAATAAGGTTTAGGACCTTGATTAGGAGGCCGGGAGGGCCATAATTGATTTATTATGATATTTAATGATTATATGCATGTTTATGTGAATTATATTATTATATGATGGTGAATGCATGCATATGGGCTCATATTTTAAATGCAAGGGCATTTTGGTAATTTGGCCACTGTGGGCGTAATTGTATATTTTGGGTGCATGGTTGAGATTAATTATAATTTTACCACATTGTATGTGGATTGGTTCGAGCTTTTCGACATGAGACGATCATGAGATGAAAGTGTTCGATCTAGTCATAACGGGCTTAAGTTCGGGGCTCGGGGTGAGTCTCGGGGTGATGTTAATGATTAGAGCATTACCGGGAATTAAAGGGTAATGGGATGTGATTTATTGGTATTTGAGAATATGGAAGTTAGTGGGAATTGGGAAGCATTAATTATAATTAACGGTATTGGTTTGAAATGACGATCTTACCCTTGGAAGTGTTTAGAAGCTTTTAGTGACCTAGGGGCACTTAGGTCTTTTGGCAAGGGATAAGTATCAATTAGAAGGCTATGGAAAAACAGAGCCTATCTTTATCCTTCTCCCTTCCTTCCCGTACAAGTCTTTCCTTCATCCTTCTCTTTGAATTTTAAGAGCCACCTTGAGGAGTTTAGCATGGGGATCAAAGGGAACAAGCTAGGAATTGAGGTTTGGGCTTAGGAACTTGTCACAGCCAGTAAAGGAGGTTCAAGCTTGGGTTTAAGGTGAGCTTTATCCACTAACTTTCTGGTTATACCCTGTTTTAGTGTTAGATTTCAGCTTGAGTTTTATGGTGGCTTGTTTGAATTAATGGAGGTTTTAGTTGAGGTTTGTCTTGGGTTTTGCTAAGGGTGTGGTATAGAACAAGTTTATGGATTGTATTGGAGGTTTGAGTGGTGTTTAAATTGGGTTTGATGGATTGGTTCCAAGAGAAATCGTAGGGGAAGAAAAACAGGGGTTTTGGCTGAACTGGGGGGTTGCACCGCGGCATGGCTAGGGAGAGCCGCGGCCCTTGGTGTAAACTGGGTTTGGGTGCCTCTGTCTGAGGGGCAGGCCGCGGCATGGCCAAGGAGGGCCGCGACCCTTAAGGTTATTTTTGCCAGAATGGGGTTTTTTAGCTTGGGGATTCAAGCCATAGGCCTCGGGGTTGAACCTACTACCCGGTTGAGTAGTATTTGAGGTCCCGGAGGTTTGGTTTTGGTTTCGGAACATTTTATTATTCATTTTATTAATGGTACCCTATATGTTTGGTTATGACTAGGTGACTGCTAAAGGACTAAAAGCTGATCGTTCTCAAAGGTCGTTTCTTTTATTAATTCTCGCTCGAACCCAAGGTAAGAAAACTGCACCCCGTGTGCGACATGCATGGCTATGATTGATGCATGTTGGATGTTTAAATGTAAACATTGATAGCATAATGAATGCTTGGCGATCTTGCCCATTGCATATGATTATTATTGAGGCATGCTGGATGATTAAGTGTGATGCATGTGATGCACGAGAAACATGTGATTAGGGCATGCCGTGAATGATGAATATGAGATTGGCCAGAGCTTGAGTCTCTGAGTTTGTGCATGATCATGATTATGCTAGCAACTGTTTGGTAAGCATGCTGAATGCCCTATTCTTGGATAATTGGCATATGATACACATTGATAGCATTGCTTACTTGTGCATGGCACTGACTAATTAGTCAGATTTGGTGAAGGTGTTAGTATCAGCTGTGAGGCTGTGACTTATTAGTCAAGTTCGGCAGTGATACTGGACACTGATCACATAGCGCTGACTTATTAGTCAGAGCGGTCTTAGCGTGGTTCACGCAAGCCAACAGAGATTAGATCTAATCGACTGCTAGCATTGAATGACTCAAGGAGCATTAATGCCTGACCGACCCTGAGGGTCGATGAACAAACAGAGCTTGGAGGCTAGTGGCTTACCTAGCAGCCACTCTCCCGCTACAAAACAGAGCTTGGAGGCTAGTGGATTACCTAGCAGCCACTCTCCCGCTACAAAACAGAGCTTGGAGGCTGGTGGCTTACCTAACAGCCACTCTCTCGCTAAATTCATGTGTTACTCATTTGTTTGAAAGCTTTAAGCTCAGTGTGGTTATAATGATAATCATTTGATAATGTTTATGAAAAGTGTTATGTTTTCTTGCTGGGCTTCGGCTCACGGGTGCTATGTGGTGCAGGTAAAGACAAAAGGAAGCTGGGCCATCCTTGAGTTGAAGCGCTTTGGTGATGATGTGTACATATGCGGCTGCTCGACCGCCACGGCCGAGGTTTAAAGTGGAACTGGGGTTGAACCCTGTTTTGCCGCTTAGAACGGCCTGTTGTAAATATTTTATGTAATAAACTCTGAAATTTATACTTTCGGGATCCCAATGTATATATTAAACGTTCTAGTGAAACGTTACATCATAACCAAAATGTTTAAACCCTAAACCGCTAGTCTTACTTAGATCACGTTTTGGCCGAATGACTCGATTAGCGAGTTTAGCACTGTTTACAAGGAACACTGTAACGGTTCCAGGAGTTGGGGCGTTACAGCGATACGCTCGGACCTAACGCCATGACTAGGACATCGAAATGATGAGTGTGGAGGATCGAGCGCCTAAAAAAGCTCGAACAGAGGAAGAGTTAATAACTTTTTCTGAGAACGATGCTCAGCATGTCCGATTCACACATTCAGACCCGCTGGTCGTGGACATTCAGATTGCCAACATGATGGTTAAGAGGGTGTTGGTTGACACAGGGAGCTCAGTCAACATCTTGTATAAATCTTCACTGGAGAGGATGAAGTTGTCTGTCAAGGACCTGGAGCCGTGCAACCAAACCATATATGATTTTTCTGGCGAAGGACTCGCGCCAACAAGGTCGATTAGGCTCCCAGTTATAGAAGGAATTGCGCCTGCAAACATGGCATTACTCACTAATTTTATAGTAGTTGATTGTCCTTCTGCGTACAATGCTGTAATTGGAAGGCCTATTCTGGTCGACCTGCGAGCTGTGACCTCGGTTTGGCACCTTGCCATGAAATTCCCAACTGACGCAGGGATAGGATGCATATTGGGAAACCAACAAGAAGCAAGGGAATGCTACAACTCCTCGATATCTAAGGCGATGAAAGGTGGATCGAGGGAAGCCACCGGAAAAGAGTTGTAGATGGCCAATGAAATACAAGCCCAATCAGGTGATTGGGTCACCAAATAGAGTGTTGCCAAAGTGAGGATTGGGATTTGGATCCTCACTTTGGGGATTTTGATGAAGAAGTAGGACCCATCAAGGACCTCGAAGAGGTCCAACTCAATGAAGCAGATCCGACCAGGATTGTGAAAGTCGGTAAAAACTTAGAGACAACAACAAAACAAAAACTGGTGGAATTTTTTAAGAAGAACCAGGAAGTCTTTGCCTGGTCGCATAAAGACATGGTTGGAATAGACCCACCAGTTATCAACCATGTCCTGAATATAGATAAAAGTTTTCCATCGATACAACAGAAAAGAAGACTACTCGACAAAAATAGATTGAAGGATCTAAAAGATGAAGTTGAGAAGCTATAGGAGAATGGGTTCATCAGGGTAGCATTTTATCCGTCTTGGGTCTCTAATCCCGTACTAGAACCCAAGCCAAATGGAAAATGGAGAACATGCATGGATTTCACAGACCTTAATAAAGCCTACCCAAAAGATTGCTTCCCACTCCCAAGGATCGACCAGCTGGTCAATGCCACTTCAGGGCATGAGATCCTATCATTCATGGATGCATACTCTGGGTACAATCAGATTAGTATGCACCCACCTAATGAGGATCACACTAGCTTTCAGATTGATACAGGGCTTTACTATTACAAAGTAATGCCCTTCGGTTTGAAAAACGCTGGTGCGTCTTACCAGCGATTAGTTAATCACATGTTCAAAGAACTGATTGGTATAAACATGGAAGTATATGTTGATGACATGTTGGTTAAGTCGAAAAAGGCAGAAGAACACATAGGGGACCTGCAAGAGTGCTTCAACATCTTGAACAAATATTAGATGAATCTGAATCCCCTCAAGTTTTCCTTCGGAGTTGGATCAGGGAAATTTTTGGGCTTTATAGTGAACTCACGAGGTATTGAAGCTAATCAAAAAAAGATCAAGGCCCTAGTCGATATGAAATCCCCAACAAAGATAAAAGATGTTCAAAGCTTGACCGGGAGGATTGCCGCTCTAAGTAGATTTATCTCCAAATCGACGGACAAGTGTGTCCCATTTTTTAATATACTTAGGGGCAATAAGACATTTGAGTGGACAGAGGAGTGCGAGCAGGCTTTCCAGGCCTTAAAGTCTCATATGTCGCAGCCACCAATCCTATCTAAGCTGGTTGAAAAAGAAACTTTGTTCATCTATTTGGCGGTCACAGAATGTGTTGCTAGTGCTATCTTGGCAAGAAATGAGGAAAATGTGAAAAAGGCTGTATATTATATAAGAAAAAGGCTAATAGGAGCAGAACTGCGATATCCGCCCATTGAAAAATTAGCCTACTGCTTAATCTTAGCCTCCAGAAAGCTGCGGCCATACTTTCAAGCTCACCCTGTCACAGTGCTAACCGACCAGCCCCTACGGCAGGTTCTGCAGAAATCAGAGGCTGTTGGTAGATTATTAAAATAGGCAGTTGAGCTTGGGCAGTTTGATATTTCTTACTCACCACGAGCAGCAGTAAAAGGACAAGCTCTAGCAGACTTTGTCGCAGAGCTCACTGGGCTTCTAGACAATGAACGGACAGAAGAGCCTGAGCCTCAAAGCCAAACTCCCTCTTGGAAGTTGTTTACAGATGACTCTTCTAATGACCACCACACTGGAGCCGAAGTAATTTTATTGACACCTGAAGGACATTGGTTCCACTGTGCAATTAGATTCAATTTCACAATGTCTAATAACGAAGTTGAGTATGAACCGTTGCTTGCAGGCTTACGATTAGCCAAGGACATGAATATAAAGTCACTTAAATTTATAGTGTCTCTCATTTGGTGGTTAATCAGATTACTGGAGAATATCAAGCCAGGGGTCTGAAGATGGTTGCTTATTTGAACAAAGCAAAGGATTTGTTGGCGCAGTTTGAAAGATATACTCTCCAGCAAGTACCTCGCGACTAAAACTCAAACGTTGATACTTTGGCCAAATTAGCAAGTGCAAAGGATGCTGACACCCTGAATATAGTGCCTGTCCGCACCAAGCATCAAAGCAGAAGAAACCTCTCTGGTAATTCAGGCAGCAGATATGTGGATGGCACCTTTCATTGAGTACTTGACTCACGGAGTGTTGCCGACGGACATAAACAAAGCAAGAGCCCTGTAATGCCCCAAACTCCAGGGACCGTTACAGTGTGCCTTCTAAACAGTGCTAAACTCGCTAATCGAGTCATTTGGCCAAAAGCGTGATCTAGGTATGATTAGCGATTTAGGGATTAAAAACATGGCTAGGATGTAACGTCTCACTAGAACGTTTAATATATACATTGGGATCCCGAAAATATATTCTCAGAGTTTATTACAAAAATTATTTACAACAGGCCGTTCTAAGCAGCAAAATAGGGTTCAACCCTAGTTCCACTTTAAAACTCGGCCGTGGCGGACGAGCAGCTGCATATGTACACGTCATCACCTAAGCTCTCCAACTCAAGGATGGTCCAGCTTCCTCTTGCCTTTACCTGCACCACGTAGCACCCGTGAGCCGAAGCCCAGCAAGAAAACACAATAAAGCATGATATAATATCAACAACGATCATAATAACCATTCAGGGCTATCAGTCCAAGCAAATAGGTGACAATAGCCAAAAGTCACAATAATGAGCATCGCTCCCTCTAGCCATGTGACGATAGGGTCACCAGGGCTTAATTGATAAGTGATCATTTCATAAGTTTGATTAGGATAGGTGCATGGTGATTAGTCACCAACATAACCATCCTCTCGACTCTAGAGTCGTAACTAAGGACTGCGTCCCCCAGCCATGTGACAAACAGTCATCGGGGTCATATACCTTGGCTGAAATCATTTGGTCTTAGACCAGGCAAGCGCTTATAAGTTCTTCGACCCTAGGGTCGGTCTAACATTAATGCCATAGAGTCATTCAATGCATGATTCTCGACTCTAGAGTCGGTCCCTGACTAGTCAGTGCCATACACAAGCAAGTCATGCCACCAAACATATACCACATGTTCAATATCCATAAACAAGGTATTTAACATGCTTACTAACAGATACTAGTACAATTAGGACCATGTACAACCACAGAGGCTCAAGCTCTGAGCGATATCATACCCAGTATACAAAGCATGTCCCAATCACATGTTTCTCATGCATCATATGCAATATATCTAGCAATCTAACATGCACCAATAACAGCCATGCATGTCACGTTTAATAGTCAACCAACATGCATCAATAATACCCACGCATGTCATACTCAATAATCAACCAACATGCATCATAATAGCCATGCATGTCACATATACACCGGGTGCAGTTTTCTTACCTCAAAGTCGAGCTAGAATGATTAAAAGAACGACTCTTGAGAACAATCAACTTTTAGTCCTTTAGCGGTCACCTAGCCATAATCAAATATAAGGTATCATCAATAAAAATGATCAACTTACATTCCCAAACCAATATCTAGCCTCCGGGACATCAATCCCCACTTAACTGGGTACTAGGTTTAACCCCGAGGCCTATGGCTTGAATCCCCAAGCTAAAAACATGTTTTTGGTCAAAATGGCCTTAAGGGCCATGACCCTCCCCTGCTGCACCGCGGCTCGCCCTCAAACAGAGAGGGCTCTCCCCTTGCCAGACGCCAAGGGCCGCGGCGCCCAGCCCAAACCAGCAACACGCCCTCATAAGAACCCAGTTTTTCCCCTGTGTTCTTTCCTCTCAAACCAGTCCTTCAAACCATCTCTAATCCTCCTCCAAACATACAATTAAACCCCCAAATAACACCCATAGCTCACCCTCATCAAATCCCAATCAAACCAACACAAAAAAACTCCCTTTGATTCCCACTTCCCACATCAAAAACCATGAACTGAAAACTAAAAGGGAAAACAGAGTAACACCTGAAACCAAAGACTAAAACTCACCTTGAAACCTGTTTTGAACCTCCCACACAAGCTGAATCAAGTCCACCAACCCAGCCTTTGAGTTTCCTAGCTTGAAACCTCTCCTAGAACTCAAGAACACCAAAGGAGAATGAAGGGAGGAATGTGTACGGGAAGGGAAGAAGATAATCTCTGTTTTGTTCTGTTTTAGTCTACCACTATCTACAGCCAACAGCCACTAAGGTCATATATATCCACCCTTAAATGACCAAATTACCCTTGTGTCATCTAAAGCCTCTAAAACCAATTCAAGGGTAAAATTGGCACTTTCCGCTTATCCCGTTAATCATAATTAACGCTTCCCAATTCCCGCTAATCTCAATATCCTCAAACACCAATAATTTATATCCCGTTACCCTAAAATCCCCGGTAACGCTATAATCATTAATATCACCCCGAGACTCACCCCGAGCCCCGAACTCAAACCCGTTATGACTAGACCGAACACTTACATCTCATGATCGTCTCATGTCGATTAGCTCGAACCAATCCACCTTATAATGTGGCTAAATTAATTAATCACAATCATGCATCCAAAATATACAATTATGCCCACAGTGGCCAAATTACCAAAATACCCTCACAATAATAAATTCTCCCATATGCATGCATTCATCATCATATAATAATATAATTCACGTAAACATGCATATAATCATTAAATACCATAATAAATCAATTATGGCCCTCCCGGCCTCCTAATCAAGGTCCTAAACCTTATTAGGAAATTTGGGGCATTACAAGCCCTCTAGAGGCAGACCGCTCGGTTTATTCTGGTCGACGAAATTCTATACAGAAGAGGGTACTCAATGCCACTCCTAAGGTGTGTTTCAAAAGAAAAGGCCAAAGAATTAATGCGAGAAGTCCATGAAGGTTTCTGCGGGGATCACGCTGGGGGGCAGAGTTTATCAAAGAAGATCCTAAGGCAAGGATACTTCTGGCCAAGAATGAATGAAGATTCTGTGGATTTTGTTCGAAAATGCGATAAGTGTCAGAGATTCTCCAAGATATCATGAGCAGCCCTTAATGAACTAAAGCAGACGCAAAGCCCGTGGCCATTCGCAGTATGGGGAATATATCTGATTAGGTCTTTGTCCACAGGAAAAGGCAACGTCGAATATGCCGTGGTTGCTGTTGATTACTTCACGAAGTGGACCGAAGCTGAGCCACTTACAACCATAATGACCAAGAAAGTGTTGGATTTCGTAATCAAGAACATGGTGTATCGATATGGATTGCCAATAAAAATTGTCTCAGACAATGGCACGCAGTTTGATAGTGATCTGTTCACGGATTTTTGTGAAAGGCATGGGATTATCAAAAGATTTTCTTCAGTAGCTCATCTACAGGAAAATGACCAAGTTGAGGCTGTCAACAAGACACTAAAGGATACTCTGAAAAAAAGGCTTGCAGAAGCAAAGAGGGCCTGGCCAGAACAGTTGCCTGAAGTCCTTTGGTCGTACAGAATGTCGCATCGAACAACAACAGGTCATACTCCGTTTTCCTTGGCTTATGGATATGAATTAGATCCGTTGAATTAGATCCGCCATCACATCGATGGATGGCATACGACCAAGACACTAATAGCCAGTTATGAATGGAATCTTTGGATTTGGTCGATGAAAGGCGCGAGCAAGCCCAACTCCGAGTAGCAGCTTACCAACAAAAGGTCACCCGATATTTCAACTCTAAAGTGCGTGAAAGAAAATTTATTGTGGGAGATCTGGTACTAAGAAGAGTTTTCCTTAACACCCGCGATCAAGCTGCTGGAGTACTTGGACCTAACTAGGAGGGACCATATCAAATTAAAGAAGTCCTCCATCCAGGCACTTATAAACTTGCTCGCTTAAATGGAGATCTCATTCCTCGCTATTGGAATGGAGAACACCTAAGAAAGTACTATCAATAAATAATTCTTCTTAATGAATTGGCTTGTATTAAATTTACTTTTTACAAGTTTATGAACAAGGATTATTCAATCATGTGACTGATCGCTTATACGTGTAAGATCATATTTTGATCACTCGTACAGACATGATTGTTCATCTATTACAAGAAATAAAAGGGATTGTGCACAGCCAGTCAATCTTGCCAATTATTGTATTTATTACAAGTATTTGCTCATTACGTGTGTTGTTTTGCTATATTATCATTTTTCATATATCTTTATTACGAGCAGTAATGTTCAAACAGGTCTTGGTCAAGGCAAGTGATCGAGGACCTAAATCTCCTCCATCATTTGGGGGGCATATAAGGTATCTAGTAAGCAAAGCATATCAATAAGTACATGTAAACACACAAGCAAAATAAGGGAAAGAATGCTACGGTACTTAGAGTATTTTTCAAAATTTTGTTAAATCAAACCAAAGTGCTATGCTAAGTTTGTTCATGCAAACAGATGTTATAATAAAGTGAAAGTATTATAATATTAGAAGATAAATCCTTTACACCGCGAGCAGTTACTGCTCGGATGTAATTGTCTGTTAAAAGGAAAGGCTGCCCGTGCAGCAATAAAAATATAAGTTGTCTTGACATCATGAACCGTAGTCCGTGTGTCTTAAACTACAAATTAAATGTAAATAAAAGCAGATAAATTATGAAGCGGTTGGAGGATCCTATTGAGGCTTTTGTGGCTGCTGGTCGACTGTGACCCCAGCATCTTCGTTGGCACCCTCAATGGCTGTTGCTAGAGAGATCTCGAGAGACCCTTGAGCCTTCTCCTTCTCTAGGCGAGCAGCGCACCTCGCCAGCTTAGCCTGCCTTATATGATCTGGTAGGTAAGAAAAGTCAGCCTTGGGGTTGCATTTCCAAAACATATAGAAGCATTGAAATGCCGTTCCCTTGTATTTCTCGAGGTTGCGGGCGTTCGCCTCCTCAAGAATAGCAGTCTCCTTGCGGCTTATCTCCAACTCCATTTGGAGTTTGGTGGCATCTTGATAGTTGACCAGCGAGGCCTCCTTGTACTGCTCCTTGGAAGCAGTGGTCTTAGTAATTGATGCTTCTTTCTTCTTCAACTCCTCCTCGAGCGTGGCAAGTTTGGCCTCAGCTGTTTGCAACACCTCAAAATGCTTCACCTCAACCTCCTTGAGCTGCTCGGCGTGCTTAGCCTCAATTGTTTTGAGCTGCTCAGCATGATTGGCCTCAGCCATGCTGAGCTGATCGCTAATTCTCTTTTCGAACTGAGTAGCCACTGCTCTCGAGCACCGCCAACCAGAGCTATGGTGAGAACTCCATGCGACCAGAAAAAGGTAAAACTTTTAGTGGGAATAAATTGACAAGATAAATTAGTACATCACAATAAGAACGAGGACTCATGCTAAGCACTTTGTTCAGTGCACGGTTGAAGATCTGGTCGACCTCCATGGATTTAGTCTCGTGAATGGCCTCTCGGCTACGTCGGTGTTTTGTTAGCCTTGTCAGCCTATCCTTGGCTGAGCCGAGGATCGCGTTTGTAAGAGCTTCTCTTGGAGCTTTTTCTGGATGACCAGAAGGTGTCTGGTCAGTGGAAACTGGAGGAGTTATGTCAGCAAGAGTTGCAGGAGGAGTCTGGTCGACTAGAGGTGGTGGATTTTGATTGACAAGAGTTGGGGGAGGAGTCATCTCTTTGGTAGGAGTTGGTGCAGGAGGATCTTCCATTCGAGCCCTCTTTGCAGAAGGGTTGCTGTAGCCCTCCCCAGGACGACGCCGGCTAGATTTTTTGTTGCTTGCCGGATTGGTGTACAGGTCGAAGGCTTTCTTGGCAGACATGTCTTCAAGGAAGGAAACACATGAATAGTCAGGAAATATAATTAGAGGTTCTTGCTAAATCAAAGAAATGAGAGCAAAGAAATTATAAATAAAATACCCGAGATACAACTACTGGTCGCTACATTATTTACTGTACTACTGCTACACTCACTCTCTGGTTTGAAGAAGTCTGAATTAAAATTAGGCGTGTATTTAAAGTTTCTGTCCCCATCAAATAAATGACAAGGAATGGGCAAACTGTCTAAGAGTGAGAAGTCAGTACCGTTCTCATCCAAAGACTCTAGAGTAGGCCCAGGATGCTCAAAAGCCTTCTGCTTTCCCTTTCTTGGTGGAGCAGGGGCAGTAGCTGCTCGTGGGGTGCTGGAAGGTTCCTTGATAGTCACTCCTGTTTTCCTCGTCCTCGAAGGTTGTGATACATCTTGGTGCTGCTTGAGATCTTCTCCACCGGTAGCACTCCCCGCAATTGTTTCCCTCACATCTTGGTAAGGGGCAAAAGGCCAACCAGCCTTAGATTATTCGCTGTGTCCAGCTCTTTGACGCTTTTTTCTATATTGTTCATATTGGCTAGGGATGCTGCTCGTATCTCCATCTCTGGAGTAGGAGTTGGTCGGTGCCATGGACCTGAATAACACCAAGGTTCTAAGGAGTGTGCAGAAAAGTTAAAGGAAATGAATGACCAGTGAATAAATAACTTACCTCCTTCAGTGAAGGCTAGATTGTTGGTGACCAGATTCGTTGTTAAAAAGTACTCCTGGAAGTACATTCCCACGTTGGACTTGTGGGTAATATCACATAGAAAAGTGCGAGCAGATTCCTGGTGATAGAAGTGAAAGAACCCCGTGTTGTTTTGGTTGGGGTTGGATTTGAGATCAAAAAGATAATTGATCGTGTGGCGTCGGAACGGGCCACTTCTTGTGGTTGTAAAGAATATAAAGAGCAGAGAGCACTCTATATCTGTTTGGGGTGATTTGGAAGGGGGAGACCTTGAAATAGTTGGTCACCCCTTAGAAAAATGGATGAAGAGGCAAGGTTGCCCCTGCCTCAATATGATATCTCGACTAGGCGCTGAAGGCGCCCCCAGGCAGGTTTGCCCGTTGTTGACGGTCAGAACTCGTCAACTAAGTTGTGTTGGAAAAAACAATCAAGTAAAGATAGTCACTAAAAAAGCTGTAGAAATTTAAGTAATAACTCAAGAACAATGACATAATAACAATGGAGAAATCAATCTTTCATTCACTCTCAAGCACTTGCTACAGTAAATTTTCCAACCCCCCATCTGCTGGAGTTAGAGTTCATTTTATAGTAGGCTCTAATGGCCCTGGGTACATGGTGGTCCTGGGCACCAAGTGGTACATAAGTACTCTGTCAGGAGAGTGGTTTCAGAGGTTGTGGCCGTGCATCCAGTACAGGGGCAGGCGTCAGGAGGATGTCTCCACTACTTGTCCGTACTCATGTCAGTGGAGTGGGGATAGACATAGTGGCGCAGGTGGTAGTGGTGTCGACTCTGACTCCTGGTCGTAGACGTACGGGCCATAACTCTTATTCCAGCACTCCCACTCCCCCACTGGTACGGGTGTCCGTACTTCGACGTACAAGGTCTTAAGGGCCGTACCCAGTATGAGATCGTACAAGTACATTCTATTCATCTCATACCCGAGCCCCTAAGCATTGGGGTCCCAAGGTATAGGGAACGGGACACTTGGCGTGCGTAAAGGTGGTGGCATGAGGCGAGGCTCTCGGGTCCTTGACACGAGATGCCTGAAGCACCTCGAGGTCACCTGCATGCATAAGTGATAGGCATGGGGCCTTGACAGATGGGTGCGTGGTGAGATGACTTCCTCGCGAGTCCCTCGGTGGTGAGGCTCCTTTGACGCGTAGCCCTATTCGCGAGGCCACCTGGTGCTTCGGACATGGATGCGCGAGGCCGAGGGCCTGCTGGGGCGTGAGGCCACCTGGTGCTTCGGATGTGGCCGCGTGAGGCCGACGGCCTGCTGGGGCGCGAGGCCACCTGGTGCTTCGGATGTGGCTGCACGAGGCCGAGGGCCTGCTGGGGTGCGAGGCCACCTGGTACTTCGGACGTGGCTGCGTGAGGCGGGAGGTGCGCGCGCGAGGCAGGCCGCGTGCCTGATGCGTGGTCGAGCGAGGCCGTCGACGTGCACCTGGGGCATGGCCAAGCGAGGCCGGAGGTGTGTGCGCGAGGCGGGCCGCGTGCCTTGGGCGTGGCCGAGCGAGGCCGTCGATGTGTACCTGGGGCATGGCCAAGTGAGATCGGGGTGATGGTTCTCGCGTCTCGTGGCTCAAGCATGTATGTAGGCCTTTAAGGGACCTTTTATGGGCGTGGAATATTGAGCGTCCACACTTGCCCCCCAGTCTAGGAGAGGACCTTTAGGTGCTCTTGTAGACTATTCACCTTGATTCTTATAAATAGGCCTTCATGCAAGGCCTAATATTTTCACCTTACCCCCTTGGCTTAGTGGTTTAGAGAACCCTTCCTTTTTCAAGAGGTAAGGGGTTCAATCCCTAACAACCTCACTTTTGCCATAGCTTCCTTTATTTTATTTTTTCATTTCATTTTCATCATTTTTCATTTTTTTTTTACATATGAGCTAATTTTTTGGGGTATCTAAATGGTGGCCAACACATCTTTCTGGTCTATTCTTGCAGACGCGTATTTTCGACCCTTTGGTGCTTTTCGTCCCTCGACCTCCTTTCGACCCCCACTACGCTCCATCTTGACCACTCGAGGTATATTTTCTCTCTTATTTTTTTTATATCGGGTCCAAATTAGCATTACTCGGGATGGGATACCTTAGCCTGAACTTGTAGTGAGTTTGACCAAATGCATGCCCCTCTTTTTTATACCCTGTAGTGGGCCATTTAGGACATTTGCATCTAGAGATATTAAGCCTATTCCTTTGTGTTTTGTAGCCATCCCCTCATTTATACGTGAACCCCTTTTTGCCTTTGGGACGAGATCTCATGGCCAGTGACGGCCCGTCTGACATACCTCCGGGGGCTGAGTTTATTGACCTGTCCTCAGACTCAGAGTCCCCTGAGGGCAATCCTCACCAGGATTATGACTCCTTAAGGCAGGCCCGCATCCGCCACCTTGAGTACATGGCTGAACTCAAGCGTAAAATTTGGGTAGTGGAGAGTGAAATTGACTCGGTGTCGAGAGGAGACGGAGGACCTTCCCCCCCAGACCTTAGTGACCATGTAGCGAGCCTTAGGATGACCCTTTTTGAATTGCAGTGGGAGTTAGAGTTTATGGAGGGATACCTTCTGCCTGAGCCTTCCAGCCCATCCTCGCCTGATGACTGTCAGGGGGCTGCTTCTGCTTCTCCTCAGCCCCCAGTCTCAGTTTTTCCTAGCTTAGCACTTCCGCAGTCACTCCCTCGATGGAAGACTCTTGCTAGGAAGAAAAAATGGAGGGTCAAGTGTTCTGTCTCTTCCTCATATTTTTCTTTTGATTTTGCAGATATGCCGAGGGAAAGGCGACATGTATCTACCCAAGAGCAGAACGACGCCCCTTTACTAGCGTCCGAGCTGGTGTCGCACGTGTCCGACAACAAACTGATGGACATCGTGAATCATTATCGCGTCCCTCCAGATTATGCTCTATACGCCCCTTTGGAGGCATGCTGGGCTGACCGCCCTAGGCTCGGCTTCGTGGCCCTCAATGAGCACATTTTGAAAGCGGGTGGTACCGTTCCGTTGCACCCATTCTTTGTTGTAGTCCTCAACTACTTTGACCTTGCCCCGCTTCAGCTGGCACCCAATGGCTGGCTGACTTTGAGCTGCCTTTTCATTGCATATATGAAACTGTTGAAGCGCACCCCTACGGCAACCGAGGTACATTTCCTATACAACCTCATGCCCCTTCACAATTCAAAAGGCTTTTACTACTTACAAAAAGCCAACAACGGGGCCTCTTTGATAGAGGGTTCAGTGTCTAACCTGGGGGCTTGGAAGCGGGACTTTTTCTTTGTGGAAGGTCCACTCTCTGTCCGTGAGGATTTCCGGGCCACTCCCAGTAAGTACTATGAGCATCACTTCCTTTTTTTTTTTTTTTTGAAACTTATGGTTTCATGCCTTATGCTCACATCGATTATGGCGCGTATTGTGTAGAGCAATTCATCGAACCCATTGTCGTCGGGTTGGAAGCGAAAGACATGAGAAAGTTCCTCAACGCTGATCTTGCCATGAAAGAGGCGGTGCGCCTTTTCACCGTAAAAAATCTGAACCGCCACAAGCTGTCTCCTGTCTCTGACCTCAAGTTGCTGTGGACCATCTCTGGGTCCACGAAGATGAAGGAGACTTTGGCTGAGCCTTGCCCGGATGACGATGAGGACAAGGAGGGGCCGGAGGAAGCCCCCCTTGACTGCGGGGGATCCCACCAGCTGCCTCCATCTCCTGGGGGGTGCCCTCCATGTGCTTCCTATGATCCGGACATAGCCCCTCACTCACAAGACCAGCAGGACATTCCGGGGTGTTGTATTCGCCCTGACCCTGAGGGCCACGAAGCCTTCACTCAGGCTCCTCTCGACCCTGAACCATCGGGGACTTATTACGCCGACCTTGCGGAGCCTCCCTCTAATCTACCAGAGCCTCCGTTTTCCACTTTCACCGCGCCCCCTCCCGCTTCGGCAAGCGGGTCGTCTGTCCTCATCCTGCCAGGTGCCCCTAGTACGGATGGGGAGCCTTGGGTGACTCGGATGGCAACGTCTTACAGACAGCGATACACTCAACTTGCCTCGAGCCTCCCTGTATCCGACTGGAATGGTCTTGGGAACGTTGCCCAAACAGACCTTGGGGAAACCCTAAGGCGCGCCACGGCCTGGGTGAGTTCCTGCACCTTGCGCCGACATTATTATGTATTGATGTACATGCGTTTTTCTTTTTGTTACTTATTGTTGATGCCGTTAACTTTATTGTGCAGGCCTATACCGTGGCTCTACGGTTTGCTAACACGTCCAGCAACCTCTCCGCGTCTACTGCTGAGAGGGACTGCCTTATAGCCCGGGTCTAGGAGCTCGAGAAAGAGCTTAATGAAACTAAGGCTAAGTTGTCAAAGGTCCGGACCAAATTTTCCAACTTGTTACTAAAGAGGAAGGAAGTAAGGGCCAAGACCAAGGGGCTACAGGACAAGGTTACCAGCTTGGAGCGTGAACTCCAGGAGGCCAAGGCCATCGCGGCCGCTTCGCAGCAGAGAGTTACCCAGTTGGAGGCTGAAGTCGAGGCCCTCAGGGCCGAACTTCAGTCGTCACAAGAGAGAAATGCTTCCTTGGAGGCGGAGAAGGCTACCACTGAGCGCAGGTCCATAGACCGTGCCCTTTACAACGTGTGGAGGCAGGATCCTAATTTCAATTTCTCTTCTTTTGGTGATCACGCCGTCGCTTGAGCGGCCATGTGGAGTGCCCACGTTAGGAGGCCCTGAAGTAGTTACTTCATAACATTTTCCGGCTAGCCCTCCATGGGTGTATGCTCTCTTCCTTTTTTTTGTACTTCGGGCCTTTGTAATATGACTGCCATTACTATTTTTCTAGCGTAACTCTTGTACTGTCTTCAAAACTTTCTTTTTCAATGTATTAATACATGTGCTGCTGTTTATTTCTTGTTCTACTGCATTTGAGGCCCTTTTAAGCCTGTATGATGGGGTTTGGTTGGTTCCCCTCTTTTATTTACCAGGCTGGAGGTCCTTTGGAGCCCATGTGAAAGGGTTCACTGGGACCTCTTTTGGTGCCTCTTGATTACTTTTATAAGGATATTTTGACCCCTTGGGTCCTAGCTATCCTTTTATATATTCTTGTGCGCACTTATTATTTCTTTGCGAGAAGCGTCCTTCTTGTCGTTATTCATAGTACTATTTTTGCAAGGGTATCTTTTAGGACCCTTTTTGGCTAGACGGCTTGGTGGCCGCACTAGACTTATTATTGTCGTTACCATCTTTTTTTTTGTAAGTCCCTATGGCCTCCTTGGTGTTCACAAGGGTAGCTAATCCTTGTGATCCCAGGGGATGCCTTGTAAGGACTTCGTTTAAGGCCTTGGTATAGGGGGTCCCTCTGGGATCCCCCATCAAAGGGTCCTTTTTTTAGGGTTACTTCCTCCTGATGGAGGGCCCTTTTTAGGATCCTCCTAGTGCATAGGGTCCTTTTTAGGGTCCTCCTGACAGGGGGTCGTTTTTAGGGTCCTCTTTGTAGAGGGTCCCTTTTAGGGGCCTCCTTTCTAGGAGGGCGAGGGGTCCTTTTTAGGATCCTCCGTTAGAGGGCCCTTTTTAGGTCCCCCTTGCTAGCCGCATGTTGTTGCCTCCTGTCCTACTTCCTCCTGATGGAGGGCCCTTTTTAGGATCCTCCTAGTGCATAGGGTCGTTTTTAGGGTCCTCCTGACAGGGGGTCGTTTTTAGGGTCCTCTTGGTAGAGGGTCCCTTTTAGGGGCCTCCTTTTTAAGAGGGCGAGGGGTACTTTTTAGGATCCTCCGTTAGAGGGCCCTTTTTAGGTTCCCCTTGCTAGCCGCATGTTATTGCCTCCTGTCCTGCCCCCCAAGTGTTTGGTGAAATTTATTTCGGCAGGCACTCTGGCTGATGCCCGCGTAGCGAAGAAAAATAACACATGAAGTTGCAAACAGTTTCATTCATAACACGCGGTTTGCAGCCGACTTTGTAAATAAAAAGGGGGTTACATATAATTAGGAGGTTACCTACGTAGCCTCTTTGATTCTTACTTGCTTAAGCTAAAACAACGAAGAACAAACTAAACATAGGTTCTTTTGGCACTGAGAGCCGAAGCCTTGCTGGTAGTACTTCTCGAGAGGCTCTGTAACCTGTGGGTCCAATCTTGTGCGGATCTAACTTGTGTGGGTCGCTCCTTCATACACAACCATTGTCATTGGTATAGATGGTTTGGTGGCTGCGCGGAGGGACATATTATAGCATTCCCTCGCTTCCTTCTGCTCCCCTTTCACACATGCTACTCCCCCAGGGGTTGGGAATTTCATAGCTAGGTGATACATAGAAGTTATCGCCTTCAATTCTCACAGAGAGGGTCTCCTTAATACCGCATTGAAGGCTGAGGTGCACTCCACCACGACAAAGTTAGCCATTACGGTGGTTTGCTTGGGTTGCTCCCCCATGGTGAGGGCTAATTCGATTGTCCCTAGGGGTTGCATCGAATCTCCCGTAAACCCATACAAAGTCGTAGTGCAAGGTTTTAGGTGACGGAGGCTCAACCCCATCTTTTCCAGCGTTGGTCGATACAAAATGTCCACAGAGCTCCCGTTATCCACCATGACCCGACGTACCCTCATGTTAGCAAGCTGGGCGGTTAGCACCAGGGGATCATTATGAGGGAAACGCACCCCCTGTTCATCTTCTTCAGTGAAAGTGATATGATTGGTTGCCTTTTTCAAGAAGGCATGGATGGCTCTGACAGATTTGACAAGGCATACGAAAAGTCGATTGTCTAAGTTTACTTTAAGCTGGTCGCAGTAAAATAAACTTGGGGGGCAAATGTTTTCCCAAAAATGATCCCTGATGATGTGTTAGGATTGACCTACATGTGGCAGGCACATGGTAGCTTTAGGTGGATGTATCCTAATCGGCCCTCGACTAGAAATTTGTTCATTTGTCAAGCATCATACTTATATGCGACCAACCTGATCGCATACTTCCTTTATTTGTGCAAATCTATAATTATGCATTAATTGTAGTTTCTTTTATTACCTAGATACGCAAGTCTTAATGGTAATTAAGGCCCATCGACCCATGTAATCTTCTTGAGCCTATAAATAAGAATCAAAGGGCTCAAGAAGAGGGACTTTTGGAACTTTTGGTCTTTGTACTCTGAGAGAAAAGTAGAGTGTGATTATTCACTGAAGTTGTAATCTTCCTAAGGCTGGTGAAACTCGTGAACCGTAGTTCATTGATCACAGTATTGGAATTCTACATCAATAAGAACACTAAGTGGATGTAGGTCATTACCATCCAATTGGGGCCGAACCACTATAAATCGTTTGTGTTACTTATTTTATATTTGATTTTTCTTCTTGATTTCATCCCATTTCATATCGTTTATCTGACTCCGTGTCATTGACTAATTTGAGGGTCAACAACACTAAAAAATAGTTTTAAAAACAATGCATTGTGTTTGGCCTTGTTTTCTAAAAACATGTTCTAAAAAACTGAGGTAAAAAAACAAGAATTTAGAAAATAACTAAAGTGTTTTCTCAAAAACTCACTCTCTCAGATCTCTCTTGATAAAAAAGAAAAAGAAAACACTTAACAATGGAGCTTTGATTTTTGGATGATGATACAAGTGATATGCATTTGTTTTGTTCAAATTGAAATCAAAATCTTTTTGAAAAACACAATGTTATGTGGTATTGTATTGGCTAATTTGCTAAGTGTATTTATTGTTATTGATTCTTTATCTATAACTTAGCATATGGGATTTGGGGTATGGATTTATTTTTTAATAAAAAGAGTCAAACTCTATGGAATGTAGCTACAATAACTACTTTCTGATCTCTATTGGAAGCAAGGATGCAAGATGAAAATAAAAATGGATGGGTAGAGCATGAAAACAAGGTTTTTAAAAGTTTAAAATACTATATATACATACATTAATTTCTATATAAAATTTAGTTGCATATAGTTTAAATATCATATACATATACATATATTAAAGTTTACTACAACCTGATGAAACAAATATAGGCCACCATTTTAGATTATTTACAACTAGTAAATATCTCGTTGTATATGTTATGTCACAGCAAGAAATAATAGCAGTTACTGAAGTGGGATAATGGCTTCTATTTCAAAGATCTTAAGGAATGGCAACGATATTATAATTATTATGTGAGAAATTAATGCATTTGTTGGTATTATAAAAGACTTTCTGCTCTACTAATTGGTTAGTATACTCTGGTGATACCACTTCTTTGAGTATCACACAACCTGCAGTACTACTCTTATATTACACTTATATTGGCCCATGTGTAGAAAATAATTTGTTTGTATGATGATGCATATGTAATGGACCTACACTTTCAATGTCATTGTAATTTCCTTATTGTAGTTTGATATTTATTTGTGTATATCCAAAAGCGCAGGGTGGGTTTCACCCATTATTACTGCTATTGTTATTTTATTTTGAAAGGTCTAAAAAGAAAGAAAAACAATATGTTGACTATATGCTATACTGGTCGAGTAAGTCTCTCTCCATATATATATATGTATATATATATATATATAGGTTAGTATTTGACCATCTCAAAATTTATAAGTATTGAGCATGTGTGAAATTATTGTGCTACTATGCAGACCATTTGATATAATAATGACACACAAAATTGTATAGTTAAAACTAAATGTTTGGATAGGATCTAAAAGTATTAGAGGTTAACATAATTACCAAGAACACAATTCATCGCCTTTGTTTGACTTAAGTTAATTTTGGATTGCTTGTTTTGATTCAGAGTTTGTGAGATAAGCAACATGGGTTTTAGGATTGGATCGAGAATTTAGGCTTTGAGGTTTTGAAAAATGACTTTGGTATCTCATTCTTTAGTTGTAATTTCTGGAAAACTAGATTCGGATATTCTTTGGAGCTTTATATATGAGTTACTACAATGATTCTTTATTTATTTTGATGTTTATTTATTGTTTTTGGATAATTTTTTGTGTAAATAAATGTGACTAGATTATTTAATAAGTGACACCAAAAAAGAATCACCATTTGTGATATGTATGAATGTTTGTTTGGAATAAGTACAATATATTCCATGTTATAATATTTCAAGCATTAATTTTATTTTTAGGTAGTGGAATCAGCAAGGAGCATTTGAAAAGCTTGCTATTGATTGGAAGATGTATAATTTTTTATTCGTTTTAATATTATACAAGTGAACGTTACAAGAGTTTGAATATCTTAAATATTCATTCATAGTGAAGTAGGTTCTGGGATTATAATTGTGTGTTGCGGTGATAACAAAAGGTTGAGAACTTGCATGTCTTAGTGAAGTAGGTTCTGTGATATATATATAATTGTGTTGGGGGAGATATAAGGAAGAACAATTGCATGTTGTTTGAGTTGATTGAATTATTTGAAGTGGAATTGATAGATGGTTAAGTTACAAATATAGGGGAAGTGCTATTCATTTTAAATTTAGTCATGATAAATAAAAATAACGGCAATCGATAAAGATTATTTTTTTTTGCTTGAAGACCTTAAATACACTAACTAAATCATAAAAGATAGTACGAATGATTTAGAAACTACAACATTTCCAAAGTTCTGAAAAGTACCAACAATATTGTCACATCTTTGTTTAAAAAAACTGAATATTGTCATGATCTCCAATTACATTTGTTGTCCCCAAAAGAAAAAATGAATATGAACTTTGCTGCAGCAAAATTAAGTCAGAGGGCAGTCCTTGTCCACTGAAACTTTGTTGTAGCATTACATGAAATTTGTTGCAGCGAAAGTAAGTCAGAGAGCTATCCTTGTCCACTGAAACTTTGCTGTAGCATTACACGAACTTTGCTGCAACAAAAGTAAGTCTGAAAGTTGTCATTGTCCATTGAAATTTTGTTGTAGCATTACACGAACTTTGCTGCAGCAAAAGTAAGTCAGAGAGCTTGCTCAAAATTGATGTTGTAGCGTCATTCAGTTACGTATAGTGCTTGGATCCCATTAACCTTTAGTTTCACATTGAGATTAAACATATAGTTAGACTGTAAGTTTATATAAGTTTCATTCCTTAATGTATATTATCATTCTAATAATACTTGTTTGGTAATTAAAATATTTTTATTACGTATAGTGCTTTCACGCTATATGATACAGAAAAAGGAAAAATAGTTGTAAGCCTAAAGTATTATAGTCCAAAGGTAAGTAACATTCAACTTTATAAAACATAAGATTTAAATTATAAGTATACTAACAAGTATATGTAATGTACTTTTATATTTTTCTATGTTAACAATGCCGACAACAACCAAAAACCATAGTGTGGTATCTACTGCATGAATTATGCTAGGGATCTCATTTCACAACAAAAAACCAGAGCATATCTATCGAATAATGTAATAATTAAATGTGTTTAGATTTTAACTTTAATAAAGTTATATTTTTATTACATATATATTTGACATGTAACTTATAATTTCAATTATTTGTAGTTCAATTAAGATTTATCGTATACTGACGCTGAACTTAATGAAGTTCAAGAGGAGTGGGCAAAATATATTCTACCGCATCTCACTAAATGATGGCATGCATGCTTAGCACCTATGTGAAGGGATTTAGTCATTTTTTGGAACTTTGTATTTCTTATATTAGAAATTGTTAGAACTAATCAATTACAGAATCAATCTAACAAATTATAGGTTGAGTTAGTTTAGCTTTTTGATGTGCATACTTTGCAAATATCTATTTTATGACAAACTAGTTTTTTTTTTGAACTTTGCTAGATATCCATTTTATGACAAACTTTTTTGGAACTATGTATTTATTTTATTAGAAAGTGTTAGAACTAATCAAATATAAAGTTAATGTTACCAATGTTAATTCAATTTAATTTTTGATGTGCATTCTTTTACTGCAACTGCTGCATTGATTTTGAAACCATGGGGCATTGACAACATATTTGCAGTACCCTTTGGTGTGGAAACTTTGCCATAATTAAAAATTGTCACCATAGAAAGTTAATCACGACACCTAATAACTATCGGCGTTGCCAGCAACAGCGACACCTATTAACTATCGGCGTTGCCAGAAACGGCAACACCTAATAACTGTCGGCGTTGCCAGTTATGGCGACACCTATTAACTGTCGGTGTTGCCAGCAACGACGACACCTAATAACTGTCGGTGTTGCCTGCAACAACGACAGTAGTTAACTGTTAGCGTAGTTGCCCCTACGCCAGCATAGGTAAATACGATAGTTAGTCGACTGTCATCGTTGCTCAATAGCGACAGTTAAAAAATGTCGCGAAAGCCCATTTTTGAAGTAGTGATGGTAGAATGGACCTTTGAGTTGTAGAACCTTGGTTACATAAAATCACAAGTCTATGATTTTATGTCAATATAGAAAATTGAACAAATTCTTGAGACAAATTGAGATTTGTTGTCCAAAAATCTCTATTCCTAGCCTCCTCCTTGTGATTTCTTGAAGCTACTATGATGGAATGAGATTGAGATTTACAAGCCTTGAATCTTCATGCAAGTCAAGCTTTCATGATGAATATCTTGGAGAAAACTAGTAATCTTGATAGCGAGAGAGAGAGAGAGAGAGAGGTGAGAGATCAATTCACCACAAACTCAAATGATCCCTTTAAATAGGATAAGAACCCTAATTAGACCCAACAAATGAGATTAGAGCATTTAATTTGAATTTTGGAGAAAAAAACACGTCACAGTACGGTCCTGTACGGAACGCCCAGGCGACGCGTCGCTTGCACACAGGCGATGCATCGTGTGACGCCCTGGATAGCCAAGATCACTACACTATGTACTTATAAATGTGCAGGACTTGCTAATCAAGTCATTTAGTTAAAAGCGTGTTGCTAAAACCATTAGTGAGCTAGGGTTAAAAGGGGTTTTGGTCTCAAGAGATACACTTCATTTAAATAAACGTTTTACACCCGGGATCCCAAAAGAAACAACGTTTAAAAGTAGGTTTACAAAACTTCCAGAGTATAAACAACCACCAGGCACTTTAAGGGCAAAACAGATGTTTCTGGTTATCTAGTTCCTATCTCCCTCTCAACCATGGTGGCTGAGCTGTTGATCATGTACATTCTGCTCTCAGAGCTCTCCGAGTCAGGGCTGATCAATCTTGCCCTTGCCTTTACCTGCACCACGAAGCACTCGTGAGCCAAGGCCCAGCAAGAAAACATAAAATTATATAACAAGCAATGATAACTGTTGAATAATCCTTTAAGCATGACCATATACTTAACATATTGTATTAATCACATAGCACATAGATACAATCAAAGATTCAGCCAATCAATGCTCAGCTATATAGTATGACTAATTCACCAACCAATAACAACAAACAGATCACATGTTAATTAGGGTCGACACCTTAGGTCGCACCCTCTGTTTACCCAACTAACTTCGGCCCGCTTAAACCGAGCTCAGTGCATAATAAGCTGTCCTCAGCTACCAGTGGCCTAGTCGCGCCCTGTGCGCTAATGTAAACTTCGGCACTCTTAGGCTATTTTTTTTACTATTTACATGGCATAATACCATCCTCTATAAAGCATACAAATCAGGGAGCCCTTAGTCCCACTATAAACCCACAACCGGGTGCAGTTTTCTTACCTTTAGTTTCCAAGTGCGTTGATCACGAGCGATGCCTCTTGAGTATGATCCGATTCCCGAGCCCTAGCTTAGTACCTAGTCACAACCAAGATAAGGAATACCATCAATAATTGTAAAGAAAGGCTTCTAGACAAAGTTCTAATCTCCGGAACATTGAATTCCACCAAGCTTGGTAGTAGATTCGATCCCGAGCACCCTAGGTTAAATTCCCATGCTTAAAATCCCAAATTCCCTTTAGGGCCGCGGCTCAAGCCTCCCATGCCGCGGCATAGCCCCGAAACAGAGCCCATCTAGGCTCAGAACCAGACATGGGCCGCGACCCTACACAAACCATGTCATGGCCTGCCCTCCATCTCCAGCGTCCATCAGCTTCAGAGGGTCGCGTCTCACCAAGAACTATGCCACTGCCCGACCCCTTCGAACCCAACATTCCCAGTGATAAAAATCGGTAATGTCTCGCACACCTCTACCTAATTACTCACGTATTTCCCACTTTTATGGCCTTGTGCTTTTCCATTCATGAACCATTTGGAGATAAAACTCCTACTCTCTTGAGAGGCAGCACCTCCTCTAGGTTCATGTTGGTGAAATTTTTACAGTATCTTTGCTACCTTTAGAGATGCTTGTTGCTTTTAAATTGAATTTATTAAAATCCTATGGCTTAACTTTCATGTAGGGTAGCAACCAACATTAATTCCTTCTAGATGAGACTTTTAAGTCGTTAATGTTGTAACTATTCCCTTATCAACAACTCGTTCTTACCCATTGAACTTTATGTAGGATCTCATTTATATAAGTCTATATGCATGCTCCCTATAAATATATATTCAAAAAAATATACATAGTAGAAAGTATAAAATCATACAAGCATGTGAATATTATAGAGATGTGTAAATACAATAACAAAACCACTAGAGTACTTACGAGATGCGTAGCGGAACAATGGATACACCATTTGGATTCCCTAACATTTTGTTCTTGTTGAATACTAGGTATTGCAAGGAATCCAAAACGCTTTGAAACAAGCCACAATCTTCCAAGTCTTTCTCTAAAACAACCTAGTGTTTGTGTGGACAAGTCTCTACACATGAGATGATAATTTCTAGAGAGAAAACTAAGAGAGTGGGTGGCTAGGTATAGAATATTATTAGTGAATTTTTACCTTGTCAAATTCATCTGACCTAATGCATTCTATAACACTAGTATATATAGAAAAATAGCTAGGACATAAAAGAGGTTTTAGTTTCCCATTTTATTTTTAATTATTTAATAATTATAATTAATTAAATACTTGTCAAAATCAACCAATTATAATTTTGACTATTATTTAATTCATTTTATTAATACTAATACCAATCTATCAATATTAATAAAATTATCCAAATTGTCTATAATGCTCTTTTTGAGACTTTGCAATAAAAACCTCAAAGTTTCTTCTATTTCTTTTCTCACAAAATATCAATAAATAATTTAACATTATTTATTTTCATTAACCTAGTCAATATGATATTTTTGTAATTAATAATTAAATTAATTATTCAAGACTACTAGGTTCATTTTTATAAGAGATGACATGGGGATCAATGGATTCATGAACTCATGCTCCAATAAGTTATCCTGAGTTTATTTATAACAAATAAACTCAATACCTTATTAATTCCTCGTGACTCCACTATAGACTCAGAATTGCACTCATGAACTCATAGAACGCTTTACACCAAATGTAAATAAATTATCCATTGTTATAACCATAACCGTCATTCAATCCTCTATAGATGATCTACTAAAGAGATGGGTGCAAATTACCATTTTAACCCTCATTGTTATTTTATCCTTAACTCCCACTAAGTTCCTTGTAAATGATATTTCGCTAAACTTAATTATAGAAAAGAATACTCTATCATTTAAAAATTGAACCAAGTTACAAGAAAATCACCGTTTGACTTCTTAAGCATAAGCTATAGATTTCATATTTATGATAAATAATCCCACTCAATTATACTACCAAATCTCCAATATGTAAGTATAAGCTAGTCCATAGGGTAAGCTGGTAATGAACAAATCAAATGACTTGAATAATGCAATTAGGAGAATATTAATCACTCAGAATTAAGATTGAGTTGACCTATGGTCAACGTTGTGATATGATTAAATTAGATTAGATAATAACGATACTTACTTATCTTATCAATAACCAATATCAGTCTAGTCCGATCTTATATACTTGGCCAATGTTGTGGATAGGACATCACACCAGATGTATAAGTAGTTCTTATCGTAGATGACCCAATCAATAAAAATCTAGTGTACTAATTTAATCTTAGGAAAAAATAATTTTGAACATATAATTACAATTATAATCCACTGTGACCGAGTCACTATAATAGTAACTATATATATGTTCAAGATTTTATAAACGTTTGTATGAATAATAATTAATAATGTAATAAAACATGTAAACAATGAAATTTGATTGAACAAAATGATTTCTACTACTTTATTGATAATGAATGAATTGCATAAGAAATATTGTTTTATAAGGGCATAAAACCCAACAAACTCCCACTTGCACTTTTAAAATAAATGCGACATTTCTCTCAAACCCATTCCCTCTATATGCTTTAGAAAAGTTGTCACTCCCAGTGTCTTTGTGAAGGGATCCGCAAGATTGTCCTCAGATGCAATCTTCATGACCATTACTTCTCCCCTTGCCTCATATTCTTTGATGATGTGGTACTTCCTCTCTATATGCTTCACTCTCTTATGGCTCTAAGGTTCTTTAGAATTGGCTATCGCCCCATTGTTGTCACACTACAAAATGAGGGGTTTATCCATTTCTAGATTAACACCAAAATTCTATATAAAACTTCCTCATCCAGACTATTTCCTTAGCTGTCTTAGAAGCCTTTATGTACTCAACCTCCATGGTTGAATTCGAGATCATGGATTGTTTAACGCTTCTCCATATCACAACTCCACCCCAAGTGTAAACACCATTCCAGAAGTTAACTTCATGTCATCGACATCAATTTGAAAATCAGAATCGGTGTAGCCTAATGGGTTCAGAACTCCACCCGAGTAGCCTAGCATATAATCCCTAGCTCGTCGAAGATATTTCAGTATGTGCTGACCGCTATCCAAAGTTCCCTTCTTGGGTTTGATTGGTATTTGCTCACAACTCCCACTGCATGGTAGATGTCCGCTCTAGTGCATAACATAGCATATATTAGACTTCCAACTACAGATGCATAAGGAATCCTTCTCATATCATCTTCCTCTTCAAGAGTCTATGGATACTGCTTTTTAGAAAGATGGATTCCATGTCAGGACAGTAAACTTCCTTTCTTTGAATCTTTCATAGAGAATCGCTCAAGCACCTTATCAATGTAAGCTGCTTAAGATAGAGCCAAAGTATTGTTTTTTCTATCCCTCAAAATCAGAATACCAAGAACATAACTTGCTTCTCCCAAGTCCTTCATCTAGAATTGAGTTCCCGTCCAATTCTTTATGTTTAATAATTTCTTGACATTGTTTCTGTTGACGCGGTTCTTCGGCAACAGGTAATTAAGAGAAGAAGAGAAAGAGATTAGTACTTAAAAGTAGAACCGCCGCAGATATGAAATCTTTGTGAGAAGAACTAGGTGACCCTAAACACGTTTTTTAAGTGGTTCGAAGGTTAAAATCCTTCTACTCCACTAGTCAATATTATTGATCTTTTCTGGGTAATTGGTTTACAAAATATATAGTTCTTACAAGACTATTTTTTCCAACCCCTATCAATTCCCAGGGTCTCCATATTTATAGGAGAAGGCACCTGGAAATTGGTAGGGAGGTCATCCCGTGACCTTACCATTTGTCATATCAAGTCTGTGATATTCATGATTACTTCCTAAACCTGACACACAAGTGTGGTCTAATCAGTATGGAAGGAGATAATGGGCCGCACGGCCCAACCAGTCCGTGGGTGTCTGAATACGCACGTTCCTGCGGCGTGTCCGAGAAGTCAGGGGGATATCGGACACGTGATGGCAGGATTATGCACGTTTATCTTGCGTGTTGACTTCCCATAGGGTCAGAGCTTCCTGAGAAGCTCGCTACCGGAGCAATCCATAACCCGAGCTGATCCGTCAGTGGTCGTCGGATGTTGTTCCCAGCTCCTGGAACAACAAGAGGGAGCAGGAAACTCCATCCCCTCGAGCTAGAAAGGTCCCGTCCTGAAGATAAAGCCTCTGGCCTGTGGGAGCCTCGGGCTAAATCATGTTTAGTCCGAGGATCGTCCTGCTAAACAGCCCGTGGGAAATCCAGGGCGTACATCTGCCCCCCAAGCTCCTGCTCGTGGTCCATGACGTCAGACATGGGAGACCACAGTAGGAGCTTTTAGACTTCTCCCACAACCCTTCGCATTCCATGCTTTTCGCATGCGTCTGATACGTGGAACGCCGTGGGTGGCGACGGTACACTCTACGAGAACCGCATTAAATGGCCTAGCCTACTGTCCAGCCGTCGTTTCACATTTCGAGTGGAGGGTCTCCCAGGAGCCTTTTACACGTGATCCCCCCTTGTATAAAAAGGGGGTGGTCATCCCACGCACGGACCACCTTACCACTCAGAACCTCTCAAATTTCCTTCTTTTCTCTCTGACCTTCCGAAGAACAAAACCCTCATTTCCATTGCTCTCATCTTCTCCGTTCACGAAGCTTAAGCGAGCGAGTTCCTTCAAGGCCTTGGAGACTACTGTGCCAACGAAGCTCCTACCAGCGCAACAACCTCGCTCACCATCCAACCCTATACTGTAAGTCTTCTGTCCCTGTTTATTTTTGAAAGCATGCTACTGTAGCCTAGGTAAATTTTTTTACTGTAGCCACATGCAGAGGTTTTCTGGGTTGCGCGGATATGGATGGTGATGGCCCTTCTTTGATTAGGGCATACTTGCCATGGGACATCGCCTTAGAACATGGGTTCCCTGATTCTCTCTTAGGAACAATTTCTGGGTAGGATCCGTAGGAACTTTGGGTGCAAAAACCGGGTAGGGAATACGCCTTAAAAGCGGTTTTGCCACACCTTGCCTGTTGAAACTTTCCCCCCAAGGCAAAATATTTTTTTTTTTTTACTCTGAGCCATCTGACACACGAATTCCGAGTAATCTGGGATCTGTTGAGGGCATAGGCGCGTGTTCCTTGGAACGCATGGCACCACTCTCCACGGGCTGGGCTTACCCCAGCTCGTGTACTTAATGCTTGCCTCACTTCTCCTGCTTGGGTCGCCTTTTCTAAAGTGTTTTCTTTTGTTCGATAGGCGACCAGATGGCTCCAAAGAGAAATCTGCCACAGAAGAATGTGGGAAGTTCGGCCTCCCAGAAGGATAAAGGAAAGGCGGTGGTGACCAGCTCGCCAATTCCTCACTTTGGACCGGCGGTGGAGAAGCAGGCCGAGGTGGCTCCTGATGCGTTTTTCGAGGCGGAGAGAATCGTCTCGAAGATAACCAGCCAGGCAAAGATCACCAAAATCTTCCTTAACCACAACATTCCTCTGGGGAAGACCTCCGTGATCGCCCGACCTGCTGCGGATGGGGAGAGGAGCTGCACGCCGCTCGACGAGTCGTTCGCGGCCTGGAGCGGGGAACACTTCAAGGCAGGGGCCTTCCTCCCCCTGGATCAGTATTTTGCTGATTTTCTGAACTATGTGGGGTTGGCTCCATTTCAGCTCCCCCCCAATTCCTACCGTCTGCTGGCGGGACTGAGGTATTTGTTCCAAAAGCATGAGTGGGAGGTCCCCACTCCTGCTGATATCTTGTATTTCTTCTGCCTCAAAGCCAGCCCGGACCAGCGGGGGTGAGGCGACGGGTTCTATTACTTAACCCGCTTCCCTAACACAGCAGCAGTGATCGAGATGCCGAGCCATCCAAACGACTTCAAAGACCAGTTTTTTATGTCTACTGGGTTCCGAAACTGCGATCATCATTATTTCAACCGCCCTCGTAAGTAATCCTCCATTTAGCTCGCCTTTTAACGGTTATCTTATTTTAGCTCGTCCCTTATTCCAATTCTGATTTCAACCAACCTTGCAGCCATCTACTCGAGGACCGAAAAGTCCGTGACCCTCGGGGGTCAATACGACACACTGGCGAACCTGCCTCCCAGTGAGAAAGACTACCGCGTGCTCGTGACAGACGAGGCGATGGTATTCTGCAAGCTGATTTTCCCAAATCAGACTTTGAATTTGAAAAGGCCCCGGGGTCCTCCCCCAGCCCGCGACAACAGGCTGACCGTCGCGGAGGAGGTCGCAGATGACGAAGGCGAGGAAGAAGGTGAGGAAGTTCCTCTGGTGAGGAACAGGAAGAGGAGCTTGGAGGTCGCCCAGGGGATGATCGAGGAGAGGGCCCAATCCGGAGCAGCCGCGGGTCCTTCCGGTCAAGGTAACTTTTACTTATTTAAGAACGTAGATAGGGCCACTGCAGACCCCCAGCTGGTTAGGTTCAACCCTAGGCAGCTCGTCCATCGTCACCCAAGGAATCCGAACCTGGACACGCTTCTGCTCCACTGCGTTGACCAGCTCGTGCTGGACAACCAAGAGAGTCGGCCCAAGGGTACCGTAGTAGTAGATAATACCCTAGCCTTTAGGTCGGCCATTTTTGAGGAGTACGGGACCAATTTACGCACGTGGCCTGCGCTTCAGAGGGGCGTCTACGCTCCGGGGATTAGGCAGTACGTAGAAGAGTCCAGCCCCGATTCAGAACCGGACCTAGAACCTTCGCCAGTTCGTGAGATAATCGTCCTAGGCTCTTCCAGCTCGGGGGGTAGGGCTCCCCTAGTATTTGCATTCTTATTGCCTTTATTTCTGTATGATTGCTGATAACCGTGTTTTTTGCTCTTTGGCAGAAGAGATGTCTCAGCCCGGGAATAGTCTGCGGGGCGTTGTGTTTGGTGGGAATCCCCCAGCGGGGCCGAGGTTAAAGAGGCTTCGCGAGTCCAAGAGCTCGACCGGGGTCTCCACCAAATCCCCAGCTACGGAGAAGGAGAGAGACCCGTCATCCCAGGTCGCGGGGGCGAACCTCCCTGTCGCCAGGACAGGACTCATGCATCCGCCACCCCAACGATCTCCACTGGCCGCCCAGGACGGGGTAATAGAGGTCGGGAATCTAGCCGCGGCAGCCCCGGACGTGCGTATCCCGGTCGACCCCCGGGCTCTGGAGAAGATGCCCGAAGCATTCCGGGGTACGGTGTACGAGTCGGCCAGCTACGCCGTCAGCCACTATTACAATATCAGGGAGAAGGAGCTCCGGGCCATCGAAACAACGAGCCCGGTCCGAGTTATAGAGTCCGCTATGGACATGACTTTAACGGTAAAGTGCCCCCTTCTTCTAAGGCTTTGACACTCACACGCCGCCTTTCTCCTTCCAGTTTGCTAATTTATCACTCTTTTCTTGCAGGGCATGGCTGCCGCCTATAGAGGCATCGTTAGGACCAAGGCCCAGCTCGAGGGTTTGGAAGCAGATCGCCAGACTGCCCTCCAGGAGTCTCAGGAGGCGAGAGACGCCTTGGCGGCCTCAAAAGCCGAGTTAGAGAAGGCCCGCTCGGAGAACCAAGAGCTTAAACGCTCCCTGGCCGCATCCGAGCTAGAGAAGCTTCGCTCCGAGAACCTAGAGCTTAAAAACTCCCTGGCCGCATCGCGGGCAGACCTTGAGGTGGCGAAGGCCGAAGTCCAGACCTCCCAGGCCGCCCTAAAAGACGAGCGGGTCGTGTCGGAGCAGTCCTTACAGGACCTATTCTATCACTGCTGGTCCCACAATCCGGACGCGGACTTCTCCTTCATGCCGCCGGACCTCTGGGCATTCCTGTTGCCGCGGCTTCAAGCCCGCCTGAATAAGGAGGCTCCTCCATCGGAGACTGGAGAGGCCTCTGCCGCGGCGGAGCAAGGTGAGACCGCGACCTCCAAAGGGCCAGCTGATGGGGCTTAGGATGCTTCTTGTTTTCGTATTTTGAACACCCTTTTTTTTTTTTATTGTAATTCTCTTTTTTTATGTGAGGCGTTTCCGCCTCGAGACAATTTGCTCAACCAATTTTACATATATATTTTTATGCATTTGGTCATAATTTATCTCTTTATTTTTATGAACGTAGCTCGAGTTAACTTTATCCGTATCCCGGGCTCTTTAAATAAGATCCGCGTTCAACAAATTTTTAGTTCACTCCTAAGTTTTCTGACCTGGTTAAGACCAGGAACTTATTTTGAAAAAACTTAGTTCGCGTCAACTTTTATCCGTATCCCGGGCTCTTTAAAGAAGACCCTCAGTCAACAAATTTTAGCTAACTTCTAAGTTTTATGACCTGGTTAAGACCAGGAGCTTATTTTGAAAAAACTTAGATCGCGTCAACTTTTATCCGTATCCCGGGCTCTTTAAAGAAGAACCTCGGTCAACAAATTTTAGCTAACTTCTAACTTTTATGACCTGGTTAAGACCAGGAACTTATTTTGAAAAAACTCAGATCGCGTCAACTTTTATCCGTATCCCGGGCTCTTTAAAGAAGAACCTCGGTCAACAAATTTTAGCTAACTTCTAAGTTTTATGACCTGGTTAAGACCAGGAACTTATTTTGAAAAAACTCAGATCGCGTCAACTTTTATCCGTATCCCGGGCTCTTTAAAGAAGAACCTCGGTCAACAAATTTTAGCTAACTTCTACGTTTTATGACCTGGTTAAGACCAGGAACTTATTTTGAAAAAACTCAGATCGCGTCAACTTTTATCCGTATCCCGGGCTCTTTAAAGAAGAACCTCGGTCAACAAATTTTAGCTAACTTCTAAGTTTTATGACCTGGTTAAGACCAGGATAGGACTTAGTTTGTGATAACTATTATCCATAGATAAAAATTAACACCTAAGTCGTTAAGGACACCTGGATATATCCGGGTACCATATGCCCCCCAAGTAACTGGGAAAGGGTCTTTCGTTGTTACTTTAAAATTACCCTTGCAAATGACGAAAAACATTTGATTTTTATTTATACATGGGAGGTGACCTTCTAGGTCTTACAAATGTTTATTGATAATATTTCTTTAGGTGGATTGCATTCCAAGTCCGCGGGACCGCCCCTCCACCAAGTCGAGCTAATTTATACGTCCCTTCTTTGATGACTTCGATGACCTGGTATGGTCCTTCCCAGCTTGGTCCCAAAACCCCATCTTTGGGATCTTTCCCGGCCAGGAAAACTCTCCTCAAGACCAAATCGCCGACGCTAAAGGCACGTCTTTTGACCTTAGTGTTGAAGTAGCGAGTGATTTTCTGTTGATAATGGGCGAGCTGGAGTTGTGAATCCTCTCGCCTCTCATCCATCAAGTGTAAGGAGTGGCATAGGAGCTCGTGGTTCTTGTCCTGTTCGTAGGACCGGACCCTGTGCGACAGGACCTTTACCTCCACGGGGAGGACCGCTTCACTTCCAAAGGTTAGGGAGAAAGGAGTGTGACCCGTGGGAGTCCGATGTGAGGTCCTATAGGCCCACAGAACTTGGGGGAGTTGTTCTGGCCAGATCCCCTTTGCCTCACCTAGCCTCTTCTTGAGGCTTGCCTTTAGAGTTTTATTGACAGCTTCGACCTGGCCGTTCGCCTGGGGATAGGCCACGGATGAGAAACTTTTCACAATTCCGTTCTTTTCGCAAAATTCGGTGAACAGGTCGCTGTCAAATTGAGTGCCATTGTCGGAAACGATCTTTTTGGGTAGGCCGAATCGACAAACGATGCTTTTAACCACGAAGTCTAGCACCTTTTTCGATGTTATTGTCGCCAACGGCTCTGCTTCGGCCCACTTTGTGAAGTAGTCAATGGCTACCACGGCGTAACGGACCCCGCCCTTTCCGGTGGGCAGGGCGCCTATTAGATCTATGCCCCAAATGGCGAAGGGCCAGGGAGACGATATCATCTTTAGCTCAGCCGGGGGTGCTCGTGCAACCGCGGCGAACCGCTGACATTTGTCGCACTTTTTTACGTATGAGATCGAGTCTTTGGACAGAGTCGGCCAGTAAAAACCCTGCCGAAGGATCTTCAAGGCCAGGCTTTGCCCCCCAGTGTGATCTCCGCAGAATCCGTCATGAACTTCCTGCAGGATGGCCTTCGCCTCACTTGGAAGAACACACCGGAGGAGAGGTAATGAATGCCCACGTTGGTACAACACCCCCTCGACGAGCGTATATCTCGGAGCTTGATAAAGGACTCGCCGTACGCCGTTGCGCCCTTCGGGTAACTTGCCCTCGACGAGGTACTCAACAATGGGAGTCATCCAGGTCGGCCTGATGTCAATCATCTCAATATCCGCTCGATCTTCGTCTATGCTCGGTTTGTCCAAGAACTCAATTTGCACCAACCCCAGGGTTTCTGCCTCCCCCGAGGTGGCGAGCTTGGCGAGAGCATCTGCATTGGCGTTCTGCTCCCGAGGTATCTGATCGATCGACCCTTGCCCAAACGTAGACAATTCGGATTTTACCTTAGCCAAATAAGAGGCCATCTTGGGACCCCGCGCCTGATACTCGCCTAAGACCTGATTCACCACGAGCTGGGAGTCGCTGAAGCATTGGACAGAGCTTGCCTTTAGCTCGCTAGCTATCCTAAGTCCGGCTAACAAGGCCTCGTACTCTGCCTCGTTGTTGGACGCCTTGAACCCGAACCTCAGCGCCGAATGGAATCTATGTCCTTCTGGGGATATCAGAATGATTCCGGCCCCGGAGCCGTTCTCGTTAGATGAGCCATCAACGAAGATCCTCCACGATGAACCTGAGGAGGTGAGCTGATGTGAATCTTCCAATGGGATCTCACGGAATCCCGCGCATTCTGCCACGAAGTCGGCCAAGGCTTGACTTTTTATGGTAGTTCGGGGAGTACAGAAAATCTCGAACTGACTGAGTTCGACCGCCCACTTTAGCAAGCGTCCCGAGGCTTCAGGATTTTGCAAAACCTGCCTTAGAGGCTGATCGGTCATGACGTGTACAGAGTGGGACTGGAAGTATGGCCTGAGTTTTCGCGAGGCCGTGATTAGGCAGAACGCCAGCTTTTCCATCAACGGGTACCTTGACTCAGCTCCGAGGAGTCTCTTGCTGATGTAATAAACCGGTTTCTGAGTCTGGTCCTCTTCTCGCACCAGAACGACACTAGCTGCGTCCTCAGTCACGGCCATGTAGAGGAAAAGAGGTTCTCCTACCCTGGGCTTTGATAGCACAGGTGGCTCAGCTAGGTGCATTTTTAGGTCGAGGAATGCGCCCTCGCACTCTACTGTCCATTCGAACTTCTTGTTTCCGCGGAGCAGGTTGTAGAAAGGCAGGCACTTGTCGGTTGATTTGGAAATGAACCGGTTCAGTGCCGCCACCCTCCCTGTGAGGCCTTGGACATCTTTCCGCGACCTGGGGGATGGAAGCTCGAGCAGTGACCTGATCTTGTCGGGATTTGCCTCGATTCCTCGGGTATTGACTATGAAACCCAAGAACTTCCCCGATGCGACACCGAAAGTGCATTTCTGAGGATTGAGCCTCATGCCATACTCTCGCAGTATGTTAAAACATTCTTCCAGGTCGGCAACATGGTTGGTGGCAGTATTTGACTTGACAAGCATATCATCGACGTACACTTCCATGTTCTTCCCGATCTGATCCGCGAACATTCTATTTACCAGCCTTTGGTAGGTTGCTCCGGCATTCTTAAGACCGAACGGCATGACCTTATAACAATAGACATTAGTCGGGGTCATAAAGCTGGTATGATCCTGGTCTGCTGGATTCATCGCGATCTGATTGTAGCCCGAGTACGCGTCCATGAAGGACATGAGCTCGTGCCCCGCCGTGGCATCCACCAGTTGATCGATCCTCGGCAACGGAAAGCAATCCTTGGGGCAGGCTTTATTCAGGTCGGAAAAATCAATACAGGTCCGCCACTTGCCATTGGGCTTTGGAACTAACACGGGATTGGCAACCCAAATGGGAAATCTGGCTTCGCGGATAAAGCCACATTTTTTGAGCCGGGCCACTTCTTCTTCAAGGGCCTCGGCTCGGGTTGTCCCTAAACGCCTCTGCTTTTGAGACTTTGCAGGGACGCTTTTGTCTAGGTGGAGCGTGTGCATGATTACGCTCGGACTGATCCCTATCATGTCCTCGTGCGACCATGCGAATACGTCTAGGTTCTTTTTCAGAAACGCGGTCAGATCCGCCTTTCTTCTATCGCAGAGGTTCTTTCCGAGCTTCACCGTCCGTGAAGGATTTTGTTCATCGATGCCTACCTCCTCGAGATCTTCAATAGCTTGGAGCTCGGACCTGTCCTCGCCTACTCGGGGGTCAATGTCCTCGCTTAAGGCGAGCTTTTCGTCTTCGGAAACCCGAGGTTTTTCAATCTCAGGGGCCGCCTTGGGTCCCTGCGATTCCTCTTCATCCTGAATGGCCATCGCCACCTGCCCGGGTTTAGATTTTCCCTTCATGGAAATGCTGTAGCATTCCCTGGCAGCGAGCTGATCGCCCTTGATAGTGCAGACCCCTGTCGAAGTAGGGAACTTCATGGCGAGGTGCCGGACGGATGTGATAGCTTCGAAAGCAACGAGCGTTGGTCGGCCCAAAATTGCATTGTAGGCAGCGGAGCAGTCAATGACTACGAATTCGAGCAGTTTGGACACTGTTCTCGACTCGTCGCCTAGGGTGATCACCAGCTCGATCGTTCCTATCGCTGCTGACCCTGCGCCTGAAAAACCATATAGCATCATCGAGGTTGCCTTTAGCTCGGAGACGGTCAGACCCATTTTTTCTAAGGTTGAATGGAATAGGAGATTCACCGAGCTCCCATTGTCCACTAACACCCTCCTTACTCTCCGGTTGGCGTGCTGGACTGCTACGACCAAGGGATCGTTATGAGGGAATTGGACATGGCCCGCGTCCTCCTCCGTGAAAGTGACTGGTTGTTTCTCTAATCTTTGTTGTTTTGATTGACCCTGTTCCGAGACGAACTCCCCTCCATTGTGGGCCTTCAACTCATTTATGTACCTCTTCTGGGCGCCTCTGCTCGTGCCAGCCATGTGTGGCCCTCCAGAGATGGTGGAAATCTCTCCCTCGACCACGGGGGGAGGGACGTCCTGATCTACTCGAGGTCCAGGTTGACTGGCTGGGATCTCCGGAGCGGGTCGACCTGTGGGGACCCTGTTCCGCGAGTATTGCGCCAACGGACCTGCTCGGATGAGAGTCTCGATTTCATCTTTGAGGTGCCTGCAGTCGTCGGTATTGTGCCCGACGTCGTTATGAAAACGGCAGAATTTGGAAGCGTCTCTCTTCCCCTTAGGGTGCTTTATTGGCTCCGGTCTTCTCCAGGGGACTCGCGTAGCGTTGGCCAGGAAAATATTCTCTCTGGTTTGGGTGAGCTCGGTATACGCTGTGAACACGGGCTTGAATTTATCCACGGACTTATTCTTCTTTTGACCGTGCTGGACGTTTTCACCATTTCCTTTTCTTTTGCCGCCACCGGGCTGGTTGCTCTGCGTGACGTCGGGAGTCACTACTACGATCTCTGTTCCCGCCCCAGCGGGCTTCTCGAGGACCTGGCTGGTCCCCGCGGCTGAAGCTTCAGCTTCCTCCAAGTTTATCCATTCTTGGGCTCTGTTAAGGAATTCACTAACTGAGCTGACCCCCCTCCTTTGAATATCCTTCCACAGATCTCCGCCTACTAGGATCCCGGTCCTCATAGCCATGAGTTTGGAGCTGTCGTCGGCGTCTCTGGCTCGAGCAGCGACATTTGCAAATCTGCTCAAGTAGGCTTTTAGCGTTTCTCCAGGTTGCTGTCTCACGTTAGCTAGGGAGTCGGCCTGGACCCTGGCGGCCTGAGAGGCGCGGAATGCCCTCTTGAAGTCAGCCGAAAAGGTCTTCCAGGAGCTGATTGACTGCCTTTTACTTTGTTTGAACCACTGCCTGGCAGGTCCAGTTAGGGTGGAAGGAAAGATCAAGCAACGAAGCTCTGGCTCGATGTTATGAGCCATCATTAGGGTGTTGAACATCCCTAAGTGGTCAGATGGGTCTCCATCCCCGTTGAACTTTGACAAGTGAGGCATACGAAAGCCAGAAGGGTATGCCGTTGCTGCTATGTTGGGGGCGAAGAGCTCCATCTCATCCCCTGAATCATATTCGTCTTTTTCTTTCTCTGACAGGAGCTTCTTCATCAGCTCCTCCATTTGACTTAAGTGCTCTAAGGTTTTGTCCTGAGATCCTGGGTTATTCCGGGGCTGTTCAACAGCTCCGGACCCGTTGTACATATTAGGCGGGTTATTGCCCCTCCTATCTGGAGATAGGTCATTTGGGGCATTCCCGCCATTACGTACTTCGGATCGGACCCTAACTGAGCGGGCCTGGCTACCATCCCTAACTCGATCCTCTCTGTGAGAGTTGAGGCGATCTCGAAGGTCGCCTCCATGGGTATTATGGTGACTTTGTGCTGAACTTAGTCGCTGTCGCAGGTCTCCTCCCGAAAGATCACTCCGTGCACTACCGTTCCAGTGACTCCTGCTGGACAGGCTCGATGTGCGTCTTTGGCGGCTCCGACCTGATCCTTCCCCCGGCACCCTGCTGCGCCGGGAAGGCCCGGCCGATGGCGGGTCTCTCCTACTATTTATGTAGGTCGGGATGTCTCGGACGGGCTGAGGAGACGGGTATCTGATGGGAGAAGGAGGATGCCTGACCGGAGAGGCGATCCTAGTGCCGTCTGGACGGACTAAATTTGGTGGGGGCCTCTCGGCCCTGCCAGCTTGATGGTTTCGCGCTGGGCGATCTGGACGAGGAACTGGACGCTCTTCGGGGACGGGCTGACGTCTCCGGATCTCCTCGGCCCTCCTTTGGGAATTTCCCCTATCTCTTCTGGGTGTCCTCGAGGAAGGCTGAGAGCTAGGGGTTGATGTCCTAACCGAACGGCTGTACTGCTGCGGTTCGGTCTGAGGCATTTCCCTGAAGTTCGCCTCTTGATGGCATGATGAAGGGGTGGAGTTGGCTGCAGGGAGTCTACCCGAACGGCCATACCTGGATCGATTACTCCGGCGAGACTTAGGAGCCTCGCCTTGCCTCTCTCCAACGTTACCGTTGGTTGTGAGAGGGGGTAGTCGACTAAGAATATCCTGGATTTGCTGACCAGCTGCTGCTAGCTGGCTCCTCAGCTGAGCGTTCTCCATCTCCACCGCAGTGTAATAACATGGATTCGGATTAGGCGGCCGGGGCGCCGAACTACCCGTGTCGTCTTGGCCGGCCGGCTGCCTTCCTGGCCTTTGCTGGACTTCAGGAACTTGCTCATCGGGGAGAGCAACATGGCGGGCCTCCTGCCCATCATGTTGTTCTGTCTCGTTGCCATGTTTGGATCGAGTGGTCACCATAGTTGTATGTTTGTGGTAGTACTAATTGGGCTTGCTCTCAATGAAAGCACCAAACTGTTGACGCGGTTCTTCAGCAACAGGTAATTAAGAGAAGAAGAGAAAGAGATTAGTACTTAAAAGTAGAACCGCCGCAGATATGAAATCTTTGTGAGAAGAACTAGGTGACCCTAAACACGTTTTTTAAGTGGTTCGAAGGTTAAAATCCTTCTACTCCACTAGTCAATATTATTGATCTTTTCTAGGTAATTGGTTTACAAAATATATAGTTCTTACAAGACTATTTTTTCCAACCCCTATCAATTCCCAGGGTCTCCATATTTATAGGAGAAGGCACCTGGAAATTGGTAGGGAGGTCATCCCGTGACCTTACCATTTGTCATATCAAGTCTGTGATATTCATGATTACTTCCTAAACCTGACACACAAGTGTGGTCTAATCAGTATGGAAGGAGATAATGGGCCGCACGGCCCAACCCGTCCGTGGGTGTCTGAATACGCACGTTCCTGCGGCGTGTCCGAGAAGTCAGGGGGATATCGGACACGTGATGGCAGGATTATGCACGTTTATCTTGCGTGTTGACTTCCCATAGGGTCAGAGCTTCTTGAGAAGCTCGCTACCGGAGCAATCCATAACCCGAGCTGATCCGTCAGTGGTCGTCGGATGTTGTTCCCAGCTCCTGGAACAACAAGAGGGAGCAGGAAACTCCATCCCCTCGAGCTAGAAAGGTCCCGTCCTGAAGATAAAGCCTCTGGCCTGTGGGAGCCTCGGGCTAAATCATGTTTAGTCCGAGGATCGTCCTGCTAAACAGCCCGTGGGAAATCCAGGGCGTACAGTTTCTAATGAGCAAGATATCATCCACATAGAGAATCAAGAATACCACAATGTTGTTTTCCTTGAGTTGGTAAACAAAAAGCTCATCAACATTCTACTAAAAAAGATAGGCTTTAATGATTTCATTAAATGTTAGATTCCAAGATCATGAAGCTTGCTTAAGTCCATAAATGGACCTATTCAACTTGCACACTTTCTTAACTTGTCCAGTTACTTTAAACCATTCTATTTGATCCTTATAAATTGTTTTCTCTAGGTTCCCCTTAAGGAACGTTGTCTTGATGTCCACTTGCCAAATCTCAATAATCAGGAGCTGCAACTATGGATAAGAGTATGCGAATAGATTTTAGCATAGCAACCGGAGAAATTTCTTCCTCATAGTAAAATCCTCTCTGGGTATAACCCTTTGCCATGAGTCAAGCCTTGTAAGTCTCGACCTTTCCATAAGCTCCTCTCTTCTTCTTATAGATCCACTTGCACCCAATGACCCTAAAGTCACTAGGTGCTTCTACAAGTTCCTAGACAGAGTTAGAGTACATGTACTCCATTTCCTGTTTCATGGCTTCAAGCCAAAGATCCTTATCAGCACTACCCATTGCCTGTTTGAAAGACAACAGATCATCGTCACATGTGTCTCAAATGACCATGTTGGTTTCACCATCCACATGATAGCAGATCGGGGTGTGAGAAACCCTCCAGCTATGACGAGGCATCGTAACTATCTGCATCAGAACTCGGGTTTCTTGTTCTTCCTTCTTAATATCGACTTGTGTCACTTGAGGGAGATCAGTAGGAATATTTTCATTTTCATCAACTTCCATTGATAGAATCGAATCAGTAGGAATAGCTAAGTCAGATTGCAATTCTGCAAAGACTACTTTGCTACGAGATTTGAAAACAGACATGTCGTCCTCTTCAAGAAAAGTAGCGTTTGTAGAAACAAACACTTTCTTATCTTGTGGAATATAGAACATACCACCCTGAGCACCTTTAGGATAGCCAACAAACAAGCAAACTTCAGTTTGCGGTTCTAGCTTTCCTTCCTTTTTCCTTAGGACGTGAGCGGGACACCCCCATATTCTATAATGACGCAAACTAGGTTTACAACCATTAGCTAGTTCTAAAGGTGTTTTGGAGATGGATTTAGACCGAACCATTTCCATTAACGTGTGATTCTGACGCTTCATAACACCATTTTGTTGCGGAGTTCCTGGGGCAGTACGTTGATATAATATCCCAAGTTCAGCTAAATGATCTTGGAACTGCATATCCATGTATTCTCCACCCATATCAGATCGTAAGATCTTTAACGTCATACCTAATTGGTTTTGAGCCATTGCATGGAATTCTTTAAACTTCTCAAATGCTTCAGATTTCCTATGCATTAGGTAAAGACACGAGTATCTCGAGTAGTCATCAATGAAAGTGACAAAATACTCATAACCACCTATCGCTTGAACATTCAGCAGTCCACGGACATCTGAATGAACCAGCCTTAGTGCTTCTGTGGCTCTTTCTCATTTTGTAGAGAAGGGACGCTTGATCATTTTACGCTCAAGAAAAAATTCGCACATAGGAAGCTCACCCATTATGAGTTCCCTTAAAGGCCCAGCCTTTGTTAGTCTTTTGATACTATCATAGTTAATATGACCAAGTCAAAGATGCCAAAGATACGTCATGTTATCGTTATCTACTTTTGTCGTTTGGCGATCCTAGATCTAGCTACCTTAAATAACTTGATATTAAAAGTGAAGGGTTCGAAAGGTCGTAAAAGGTATAGCCCATTTTCCATACATCCAACACACAATTCACATCAATTCAATGAAATTGTTATATTAAAACTTGTGAAAGTTACAACAAAATGTTGTTGATGTAATAAAGAAACTAAAATTAAATTACGACTAAAGTTTGGAATAAAATAAACATTATTTAAAACTAAATATTTATTTCCAAAATTTAGAAAAGCTTGTACTCTTGCTTCAACGTTCATGAACGCTCCATTTCCAACTCTAAGCTTCAACTCGCCTTCCTTTGCTGGTGTCCAATTGCTAAGTAGCTGCAAAGAAGTGCATACATGGTGTTGTACCCTAAAAATTAGCACGAATTTAATCACTTAGCTACGGATACAGTTGGCAGATGAACATATAGAAAAAGTAGACGAATTGAACATCTAGCTAATGATGATGTGAGTAGCTCGAGTTAGGGCTTGGCAGCACGATATTCAGGTAATTAGCAAGTCGGCTCTTAGGATGACGATCCAGTTCGAGACATGTAGCAGTCGGATCCCCTTTAGGGTGCTCTGAATATGTTCAGCTCATGGAAACCTGGTCATGATGCATACTGAAGGATCCTAAGAGACTTGGAGGCTCTTTATACGCTCATTATTGCCCAGACTATATTGCACATTTATCATTTATTATCCGAGATAGCAGGAGTATATTCTGTTATACAATCATATCCCATTGTAAATGAGAATTGTCTGTATTAAATGTATACCATATTTATGCACACGGTTACCCAAACCTGTCCAGGAAATTCCACTATAAATATCATGGATATTGGACAGGAAAAAGGACGACCTTTTTGTATTATTGAAACTTTGCAGAAATTGTGAGAGAAAAGCAATAATATTGTCTCGTAGACTAGGTGGATTTTAACCACTAAACCACGTAAAATTATGTGTGTAAGAAAAGGTTCTATAAGTTCATTATGGTTTGAAAATAAGCACTAGTACTCTTATTAGATTCTAAATCTACCGTTGGTGAAAAACTGCGTCCACAGTTTGCTTCTTTCGTTGAGAGCAAATTAGTGATTTACAAGTTTCATTTGACGTTCATCATGGTGGTTACTCTATTGATGCATGATAACAAACTGGAACAACCTGGTGGGCAAGAGGCACATCATACAACCATTCCCACTGAAAAAGGCCCAGACGTTCAGCAACATCCTAGGAAACAAGCAGTGGACCAAGATGACGCCAGGAGTTCAACGTCACTCCCACCAAATCCTAATCCAGGATATCTAACAGCCATCGAGATGGAGAATGCCCAATTAAGGAGCCATCTTGCTAGGGGAAACAGAAAGATTGCGGAGGTCCTGGCTCAGTTACCCTCTCTTTCAACCGACAATAATGTCGGAAAGAGGCAAAGTGGGTCCCATAAGTCCCATAAGAATAACCGGTCCAAACTAGTTGTTCTGTTAGGACCATTACTTTGAACTCTGTACCTTTAGAGCGAATCATCGAAGTGCTCAGCCCACTAGTCATCACAGGAACCATCATCCACATGTCAGTCGATCGGTTAGAGCTGCGACCCCCAGCTCTGTGCCTTCCGCACAGATTCCCAGGAATGCACATAACAACCCACTAGGGCAAGCTAGGACAAGTTCATGGAGACAAAACACCCCAGCGAATCCTCCTGCATTGTGATTAGAAACCCAGGCATAAAGAACTCAGGACATTGGGGTAGAACCAAGGCGAGTTAATTTCGTTCTTCTTGATGGAATGAGGATAGCCTCACCGATAAGACATCCGCCATCACCAGTTAGACATCCTACACCACCGCCCCCACAAAGAGACGCTCCAGCTTGTGGAAATAGTAGGAGAAATCCTCCTCTGTTAGTAGACACTTACGTCCCACGGGCACGTACTGATAATTCAGGTCCTCGATCTCAGTCCCGGGCTGTAAGATTTGCAAATGGAAGTTACTGGATGGGGAGCCAGTGTGGAGGAAGATTTGAGAGCGACTTGAGGACTCATCTTAGTTCAGCACAAAGTCCTCGTTTCGATCCACACCCCGGCCTGCGTGATCATCTGAATTCATAAAGGAGGTATCCAGCTCGCAATGATGATATCAGTTATACTCGACACGAGGGAGGTCCGTCTATCTTACGCGGCAATGGGAATGTCCCACCTAACCAAGCTGGAACTTGGAGGGAAACAACCCATCAAACGCGTACAATAGGATGGGAGATGGTGAACAATCCCCAGCTAACTTAGAGACCAAAGACCCAACCCTCGAGCGACTGGCCTTGATGGGGGAGCAGATGAAGAAGCTCTTATCTAGAAAAAGGATTGATGATTATGACTCCGATAAGGAGCTCGAACCTTTTCCCTCGAACATTGCAGCATCTATGTATCCTATTGGCTTCAGAATGCCGAACATGCCAACATTTGATGGAAACACAGATCCATCTGACCACCTCGGGATGTTCAATACGTTGATGATGGCCCACAATGTCAGGTTCGACCTAAGATGTATTCTGTTCCCCATGACTCTGGTCGGACCTGCCTGAAAGTGGTTTAAGAAGTAAAAAAAACATTTGATAAGCTCTTGGAGAAAGCTGTCTTCCAAGTTCAAGAAAGAGTTCCGAGCTTCAAAGGTGACTCGCGTAGAGGCCAAATCATTGGCCAACATAAAACAGCAACCTGGCGAGTCCTTGAAAGCATATCTAAGCAGATTCGCCAAAGTTGCAACACGAGCTAGAGATGCTAATGATAGCTCCAAGCTCATGGCAATGAGAACAGAAATCCTGGTGGGAGGCTGTAACGCCCTACTACTCAGGGATCGTTACGATGTGCATTTTAAACAGTGCTAAACTCGTTAACCGAGCCATTTGGCCATAATCGTGTAACTAAGTTTGATTACGGTTTAGGGTTCAAAGTTTTGGTTAAGATACAACATTTCACTAAAACGTTTACTATATACATTGGGATCCCGAAAATATATTTTAAAGGTTAATTACAATAAAGTATTTACAACCAACCGACCTAAATGGAAAAATAAGGTTTAATCCTAGTTCCTCTTTAAACCCTCGACCGTGGTGGTCGAGCAGCCACATATGTACACATCATCACCTAAGCTCTCCAACTGAAGGATGGTCCAACTTTCTTTTGCTTTTACCTGCACCACATAGCACCCGTGAGCTGAAGCTCAGCAAGAAAACTCAATATGCTCACGAAGAAGTAATAACATGTTACTAAATGATAATAGGCATGCCTAGCAGTAATAACCCCACTCATGCATGCAACCAGGTACAAATAAATGTTTGTGGAGTCCTGCGCTCCGAGTAGATGACTAATAAGTCTCTTGCTCTGAGGTAGATGACTAATAAGTCTCTATGAGGTAGACGACTAATAAGTCTTTCTTTGAATAAAAGACTAATAAGTCATACTTTGTATAGATGACTAATAAGTCTATCCTTAAGTAGATGACTGATAAGTCTATCTATGTATAGATGACTAATAAGTCTATCTTTATATGGATGACTGATAAGTCTATCTCTGTTAGATGACTGATAAGTCTATCTTTGAGGTAGATGACTAATAAGTCTATCCTCATGTAGATGACTGATAAGTCTATCTCTGAGGTAGATGACTAACATGTCTCTCTATATAGATGACTAATAAGTCTATCCTTATGTAGATGACTGATAAGTCTATCTCTGTTAGATGACTGATAAGTATATCTCTGAGGTAGCTAATTAGTAAGTCACTCTGTATAGATGACTACTAAGTCTATCCTTATGCAAATGACTGATAAGTATATCTCGGAGGTCCCATGCCCTCCTAGCCATGTGACGTATCAGTCACTTGAGCTTATAGCCCTGGCTCTATGTAACTAGCCGTTAGACTAGATAAGCGCTTTTAGTTTTCATTGAACTTAAGGTCGGTCAAGCATTTCATGCTTATGATGATAATGCTTATGTCGATTAGATCTAATCTTTTCAGCTTGCGTTAAACACGCTAATACCATTCTTGACTCATAAGCCAATACCATACGACCAGTACTCTGTACTACTGCTAATCTTAACTGATAAGTCACAGCTTCACAATAATTACTGACACCAATGCCGATCCCTGACTAATAAGGCAGTGCTTCGTCAATGAGGTACTACAAACAAACATATATCATAATTCAAATAATCAGAGATAAGCATTTAGCATGCTTAATCAATAATCAGAAGCATAATTATAATCATGCACAAATACAGAGACTCAAGCTCTGATCAATCTCATATTCAATATTCATGCCATGCCCTAATCTCATGTATCTTATGCATCACATGCATCACATACTGGGTGCAGTTTTCTTACCTTTGGTCCGAGCACAGGTTACCAATGAATACTCTCAAGCATGATCCCGTTTCCAAACCCTTAGCGATAACCTAGTCACAACCATAAATGGTGTTTCAATGAATTCAAGTTCCAAAAACCCAATCCCGGGACCAATCCCACGCTCGCGAGACCTCTAATCCCACCAAATAGGGTGGTGAAATCATCCCCTGAGCCCTCGGGCCAAAACCCCAAAAAGTACCAAAAAACCCCATTTTGAAGACTGTGTAGCGCTACAGAGCTACCTATGGGCGCTACAGCACTAAAAGCATAATCAAAACCCCCAAATCAGAGCACCTAGCGCTGTAGCACTACCAACCTAGCGCTACAGCACCCAAACTAGAACTTCGAATCCTGGGCTTCTCTCTTTGTGTTCTTCGAGCTTCAAAAGCTCCAAATCCAACCTCAACCTATCCAAATCTCAAAATTAAAGTTCCCAAACATCTTAATTTCCCAAAACCAATAAAACCCAAGCTTCAATTCATGCAAAAACTCATCAAAACATAAAATTCAATCAAAGCTTAAAAACTTTAAAAATTAAGAACTTAAAACTTTGATTACCTCTGATTATGTCATTTCTCGCTAAATCCTCTGGCTAATAAGCTTCTAATCTTCCCTAGAATCGCTATGCCTCGATCCTCGCTTGAATCTGAGTCCTAAAACTCAAGTTTCCTTCAAAAATACGATCGGGTGACGAAAAGGAAATGGGAGGAAGAGAGAACGTTCTGAACGTTCTTTTATAATTCTAACAGGTTACTTCAAGCTTAAGTAGCCTTAACCAAATCCTAAGGCTTGGGGTCCCGAAAACACCCCTGAGGGTAAAATAGTCAAAATTCCCAGAATTTCCCCATAATCTCACAACTCTCAATTTAACATCAAATATTTATTCCCATTACCCAATAACCCAGTAATGTACTAAATACCCCTTGACTCACTCCAAATCAAGTATGAATCCTATTGTGACTTTCCCACTAGCTTACCTCCTCGGACCGTCTCGTGCTGAGTAACCCTCGCATAAGCAAATCATAATGAAACACCACACACATGCCACATATATGCCAAATATACCTGAAATGGCCAAAGTATGAAAATCACCCAATTAATCAGAAATGGGTTCACATGCATATTTAATACACCTAAACATGCATATCAAGTCATATTATGATATAACTCACATAATCACACAATCATACACATAAATATCACATAATTCCAAAATTTTCCATCTTGGCCCCCTAATAAAGGCCCTAAGCCTTATTAGGAAATTTGAGTCATTATAGAGGCGATTTATGGCAGGAGCTCCAACAAAAAGGGGTTAAAAGTGTATATGAGTTCTTGGCCCGAGCTCAGGATTGGATAAACTTGGAAGAGGCACGATCTACCGTCGCAGGAACCAGCCAAGCCCCTATCCAACCCGCTGGAGCGGTGACAGGTGTTGCAACTATGACTCAACCTGTTACCCAGAGAAACCAAGCGGGAAACAATAAGAGGAAAGGGAATGGTGAGGGCGAACAGAACGACACAAAGAAAACAAGTACGGGGAAACATTCAAGCCCATTTATGCCACCTACACTGACTTGATAGATACTCGGGAACATATTTTCCTTGCAAACTCTAATCGCCTTTCGTGGAAGAAACCAGAGCCATTAAGGCATCAGAGGGCGAAGAGAGATCCCTCAAAGTTTTGGCGATACCATAATGACATCGATCATAATACTGATGATTTCCAAGAACTGAAGGATGAGATTGAAACTCTCATTCGGGCTGGACCGTTAGCCCAGTACGCCCAAACCGAGTTTCTCCCAATCAATCTACCTGGAAAAATTCTCATCCAGCTCCAGAAACTGCGACAGGTCAGCTGAGGACTTAGATGGATCAGATGAATCAGAACCAAGTCGACCCTCCCCCAATAGTAGAAGGAGATATAACTACTATTACTGGAGGACCTCATTTGGTGGGCACGAGCAATGGAGCCCGAAAGAGCTATATATAGGAGCTGAAAACTCATAACGGTATGGAATATATCCCAGAGTAACGGTTATCAAAACAAAAGTGGTTGGAAAAACTACCAATCATTGTCACGGAGGAGGATGCTAGCCACGTTCAATTCTCACATAATGACCTGCTGGTGGTAACCGTGCAGCTCGCTAATTGAAGGGTACTGAGGATATTAGTAGATAATGTAAGTTCAGTAAATGTGCTTTTCAGATCCACCCTAGAAAAGATGGGATTATCTGTGACCAATCTAAAGGAAACCTCAATGATGCTGTACGAATTTTCAAGTGAAGGGACAACAGACATAGGGACAATTAGACTGGTGGTTACACTAAGGGATGATGCATGAATTGTTACTAAAATACTTGAGTTCGTTGTAATCAATTGTCCAACTGTGTATATCACAATTTTGGGATGACTCGCACTAATGGTTTTTGAAGCCAACACCTCGATCCGACACCTGGAAATGAAGTTCCTCTCATCATCGGGGATATGCACGGTATGTGGAGACCAACTCGCCACCCGAGAATGCTACAACATAGCCATGAAGGAAAAATTAGACCCTGGGCAGCAGGCAATGGTCATAGACGAAGAAGGTGAGTCTTGGGAAATGGAAGTTACCCGTGGGATGGAAGAACCTCGAGAAGGGGATAACGAGGTCGCCCAACCAGAAGACATTGATCCGTGAATAGACAAAGATATATCTGAGCTTAAAGCAGTAGAGGAGCTCGAGGAAATCAGTATCGACCCAAAAACACCTTCAAAAGTTGTAAAAGTTGGGAAAAATCTTGGAGCTGAAAGGAAGAAGGAGCTGGTCGAATTCTTGAGGAAGAACCTGGACATCTTCGCCTGGTCGCATGAAGATATGGTGGGAATGAGTTTGAATATAATAATGCATACTTTGAACTTAAGCAAGAATGTGCCTCCAAAGTCCCAAAAACGAAGGCTTTTGGGGAAATTATGGTCGGAAGCATTGGAAGAAGAAGTAGCTTGCCTACTTAAATGCATATTTATTAGAGAAGCAAAATACACAATCTGGGTTGCAAACCCCATTCTAGTCCCGAAGCCAAACAGGAAGTGGAGAACTTGCATTGATTTTTCTGATCTCAACAAAGCTTGTCATAAGGACTGTTTCCCATTACCAAGAATTGATCAATTGGTAGACGCCACAGCCGATCACAAGCTCATGTCTTTCATGGACGTGTATTCTGGATATATCAGATCGCGATGAACCCTCCAGACAAAGAGCATACTGGCTTCATGACTGAGCATAACGTATTCTACTACAAAGTTATGCCATTCAGGCTAAAGAATTCCGGTGCTACATAACAACGATTAGGCAACAAAATGTTCGCTAACCAGATCGAGAGAACACATGGAGGTTTATGCCGATGATAAGCCCGTTAAATCAACGACTGCCAGTAACCATGTATCCGACCTAGAAGAATATTTTGGCATACTAAGGAGGTATGACATGAAGCTAAATCCCCAGAAGTGCACTTTTGGAGTTTCGTTGGGAAAGTTTCTGGGGTTTATAGTAAACACAAGGGGGATAGAGGAAAATCCAGAGAAAATCATCTCGTTGATTGAAATGCCTTTGCCTAGGTCGCGTAAGAAAGGACAAAGTTTAGCTGGAAAGGTGGCGGTCTTAAATTGCTTCCATTCAAAATCCAGTGACAAGTGTCTCCCATTTTACAACTTCCTCAAAGGAAACAAGAAGTTCGAGTGGACCGAAGAATGCGAACAAGAATTTCTCAGCCTGAAAGCTCATCTGGCTGAACCCTCCATACTATCAAAACCAACGTTCGGGGAATGTCTGTTTCTGTATCTTGCCCTGACGAAAAATGTGGTTAGTGTTGAGTTAGTTTGAGAAGAAAATCGGGCGTAGAAACCAGTATATTATGTAAGTAAAAGAATTCTCAGAGCTGAGTCCCATTATCCATTAATAGAAATGCTCACGTTCTATCTTATTTTGGCTTCAAGGAAGTTCAGACCATATTTCCAATCCCATTCTATCCATGTTTTAATCGACCAACCTTTAAGGCAGGTTTTGCAAAAACCTGAAATGTCGGGACGTCTACTAAAATGGGCCAACAAAATTAGCCAGTTCGAAATATCATATATGCCACGGACAAGAATCAAGAGTAAATCCCTCGCTGATTTTGTGGCCGAGTGCACAGATTTTCAGAACGAGCCGATAAGGGAACTGATGCAAGATTGTGGAAAATCTTCATTGATGGATTCTTTAATGAAAACGGATCAGAAACTGGGATAATTTTAATCTCACCTGAAGGCATCAATTCCATATAGCTCTCAGGTTCGAATTCGAAGCATCCAACAACGAAGCCAAATATGAGGCCTTATTGGTAGGGCTAAGGGTGACGAAAGAGCTAAAATTAAGGGCGATCCAATGTTATAGTGATGCTCAGCTCATAGTCAATCAGATATTGGAAGAATACCAAGCTCGCGGTATCAAGATGGCGGCCTACTTATCCAAGTTTATGGGCGAGTTGTCTAAATTTGAGTTTAGCTCCGTTGAACAAGTACCCCGCGAGCAGAATTCCAGTGCTAATGCTCTGGCTCGACTGGCTACAACCAAAGAGGCAGATACACTGAATGTAGTTCTGGTGTAATTATTGGAAAGCCCGAGCATAATAGCAAAAATGGTTGAGATCAGAATGATTGACATAAAACCGACCTGGTCGACCCCCATAGTGGAGTATCTCACAATAGGAAAGTTACCTGATGATCGAAAGGGCACAAGAAAGCTGTTGTATCAAGCCGCGCAATATGTTATAGTTGAAGGGATTCTATATCATTGAGGGCATTCACTACCTCTCTTACAGTGTGTTCTGCCTGAGGAAGCGCAGGCTCTCTTGCAAGAAATACACGAATGCTTTTACGGAGACCATGTTGGGGGGAAAAATCTGGCTTTGAAGGTATTGAGACAAGGCTATTTTTGGCCCACGCTGACAAAGGACTCGATCTCGTATGTGGCGAAATGTGACAAATGCTAACACTTCGCCATAGTTTCTCGAGCAGCTCCCATTGAGCTAACCATGATCTCATTCCCTATACTGTTTGCAATATGGGGAATTGAGTTGATTGGTTCTTTGCAAACATGAAAATGAGGAGTTCGTTATGCTGTTGTCTCCATCGATTACTTCACGAAGTGGGTGGAGGCCGAACCTTTGTCAACCATCAACTCAAATAGAGTCCTAGATTTTTTTGTAAAAAAATATCATGTCAATTTGGGCTCCCCAAAAAAGATCGTGTCTGACAACAGAACTCAGTTCGATAGTGATCTCTTCACAAATTTTTGTGAAAAGTATGGCATGACCAAGATTTTTTTCATCAATAGCATACCCGCAGGCTAATGGGCAGGTCAAGGCTGTAAAGAAGACCCTAAAGGAGGGCTTAAAGAAGCGATTAGGTGAGGCCAAGGGACTATGGTCCGAGCAGCTCCTGCAAGTACTTTGGGCCTATAGAACCTCACATCAAACCTCCACGGGACCTACCCCTTTTTCTCTGACCTTTGGAAGCGAGGTTATACTCCCGATTGAGGCGGTGGTAATGACCCACAAACAAAAGACCTTTGATAAAGATCAAAATCACGAGCTACTAAGTGCATCCCTTGATCTAATCAAAGAAAAACGAGAAGCATCACAATTACAACTCACCCATTATCAGCAGAAAATAACTCATTATTTCAATTCGAAGGTAAAAGGACACATAATCAAATTAGGTGATTTGGTTCTTTGGAGGGTGTTTTTGGAAAGTAAAGATCCCAAGGATGGTGTGTTAGGGCCAAACTTGGAAGGGCCATACCAGATCGTGGAGATCCTGCACGAAGGAACTTTCAAGATAGCCTAGTTAAGTGGAGAAATAGTTCCACGGACCTAGAATGCCCTACACCTCGAAATGTACTATCGATAATTTTGTTCTCTTTAATGTTTTTGGAATTACTATTTATGTAAGGCTTATCTATAAAAGCCATTTCATTTTTATAAAACTTGGATTATTATGTAATCAATTTTATCGTTTTATTATTGTGGGCTCACTTTGTAAAAGCAACCTATAATATTTATAAGTTCTGGTTGCTTGGGGGGCACGTAATCTAAGAGATCTTTTAAAAGGAGTTCAGCATATTCGTATGAAATCTGAAACTTAAAGTTTGGAAAAATTTATTATTCAACGACTTTTTAAAGCTCGGGTTTTCAAATTCTAAACACGTACTAAGATTGAGAATTTTCTAAAACAAAACTCCTAGAAATAACCAGATCTGAGGCCTGATTCCTTACATGTACAATTCTATTAAGTCGACTAAAACCCTTGGATACGACCAGGTCTAAGGCTTGAGTTTTAACAGGTACAATGCTATTAAGTGAGAAAAATCTTGGATACAACTAAGAAATCGACTAAAATTAGTTAGTCCAGCTACAAAAATCTATCCTGATCTAAGGACAACCCCTAAGATTTTGAATGTACAAGAATCCAAGAATTCACAAACATAAGAAAACAATAAAACTAAGGGGAACACGAATAGATCACAAATTAAATATATATTAAAAAACATATAGTTATCTCGAGGAGGAAAAAACCTTGATCTGAGCCTGAAGGCTATTGTTTTGGTCCCTAGGGACATAGTTACAAAGCATAAAATAAAAGAAAGAAATCAATGAAGTCCATCGACTTGCTCAGAGGAGGTCACTTCCTCGCTATCCCCTTCAGCAGCATTGAAAGCCTCGATTGTCTCAGAGGGTTCTTGTGAGAATTGAATCTTGAATTTGGCAAGATAAGGCTCCCAAAACCCAGGCTATATGAATGTGAAGTTCCCGTCCTAGTTGAAGGCCCAGCACCAGTAAAGCATCTCCTCCATTTGATTCGATGACTCTGCAATCTCTGACCTCGCCCTCTTGGCCTCATCTTTGGATTTGTCTTCGACCTCATCAAGATTCTTTTTGAGCCTCTCATTCTCGGCCTATAGCTGGTCTAGGCGATGACTCACTTCCACAACCTGATTCTTAGAAATCCGCTCACCTTCCTTTGCAGATCGCTCACTCTCCTGGGAGGAAACCAAGGCAGCTTTGGCAGACTGCTCGCTCTCTTGGGTTGCAGTTAGGGTTGCTTGGAGCTCATCATTCCTAGCTCAAACTCGAGAAATTCTATGGAGTTGAGCCAGGATAGACTGCGAAAGGAAAAGGTAAGTCAAGGTTAGTTTAAAAAAAAAGAAGAAAGGAAAAAGAAATTCTATAAGAATGAAAGGGGCTCACGGTGAGGTAAATGCCCATATCGGATTCGAGAATGTCTTCAGGAGAACGCTCCTCCATGGCCCTTAGATCCTTGACATTGGCTCTATAGGCATGGCCCACCATACGGCTCACCATCTCGTATACAGTCCCCCAAAATACCTTGGGGATCCTTGCCAGATTGAGTGGCTTTACTGGGATCTGAACGAAGGGAGCTTCGCCTTGGATCACTTGAGGAACCAAAGGAGGTCCATGTCGAGGAAGAGGAGGCAGAGCGTGGAGAACTATGACTGTTGTCACCAGAGCTAGGGGTTGAGTATGTTATTGCTGTTCCCGAGTGGAGCTGGCACATTTGTCATTGACTGGAGACTCGGTGGAAGTCCTAGTGTTTCTTTGGCAATCTAGGCCTCTTCACCATGGGACCAGCTTCGGCCCCGCCAGCCTTAAAGGTACCCCTTAAACCCGAGGCATCTGGCAAGTCCATATCTTCACTTGAAAAGGAACGACCAGAAGATTCAGATACAAGGGATAGTTAGTCAAAGTAATGCAAAAGACCAGAGCAAGAACCCTACCCTCCAAGATAGGGGAGGAATCTACTACGATCAGCTCATGGTTATGGACCGGACTAGGTATAACCTCTAATTCCTTGAGTACCGGAGGTGGGGGAGAGTCTATAATTATTACATCCTGGGTCCTAAGGGGTTCAGGTTCTTCTTCTGAGCTAGACTAATCTACATACATCCTAAAGCCGCGGGAGAATACACATTGACGTAAGGAAAACCACGTCCTACGATTTATCCCATATTCCTAAAAAATGGAGGACCTAAAGTGGAGGGTGTTATTAACCACAATGGTGCATTTGGGGTAGCTATGGTCATAGCGTATCACCAGATGATCTACACGCTAAATGAGTGTTGTGTTCAGGCCCGGGTCAGTAGGATGGTGACTAACGAGCTGGTGGGGGTTGAAGCGAATTAGCCTAAAACTGGTAGCAACCCGATTTAGTTCTCTATATGGGTTACCTTGGCCGGGGGGCCGATTGCTGCCCTGAATGCAACTTGCACTGTATGATGATCCTGATTATCTTTAGGAGTTCTCCTTTTATGCACCAGTGGTGCCATGTCTTCTTCCTCATTGGTGTCTTCAATGGAAGGCAAGACTTCTTGAGGAGGGGGGAGCTAGGGAAGAACGGGAGGTGGACCTCAGCTCCTGATAGCCAACGTCTGGCCTTTGCTAATCAAGTTGCAGGCCACCATGGTAGCATCATTCACTACCTAACGGAAGTCCTTCTCCTTCGAAGGAAGATGAGACAATGTCTCGTATTAACCCCCAAGGGTCTCAGACCGCTCTGTCCCCTTTGAATATAGCTGCACAAGGAACGAACTCAGTTAGAATGATTAAACAAAAAAATGACAATGATAAGGGAGTTCACGTACATAATTCATAAAGTTAGAGGACTTACAAGGGCAGTTGAAGTATCCATGATCACAGTTCTTGAACCTGTTTGACATAAAGAAATGGTCTATATAGTCATTTGGGTGGCTGGGGAGGTAAATGACGGATGCCGAGTTGGGGAAGTGAGTGAGGTAGTAAAAGCCGTCACCTCGCCCCTTCTGACCAGGACTAGCTTTAAGGCAGAAGAAGTACATAATATCTGCCAAGGTGGGGACCTCCTACTCGTGCCCCAGAAAGACATATTTCAACCCCACCAAAAGTCGATACGAGTTCGGGGGGAGCTGGAACGGAGCCAGTCCGACGAAGTTCCAAAATTCCACGAAGTACTGGTCTAATGTGAGGAAAGCACCTGCCTTTAGGAGCTCATCACTCCAGGCCCCAAAGTCATTCTGAAGGGGGGCGCAACTCCGCTCTCCTTCCAACGAAGGTCGGGCGAGGAGGCCATCAGTTCCCATCTCGATCCTATGGCTCAGCAGAATTTTGTTCACTTTCCCTTGCGAAGTTATTCAGGACACGATGTGCTCGGCCTCGAAAAAAGCATCAGGGTCGACAACGTTCTCCCTCTCCACCATTGGCTCGAAGTGAGGAATTGGAGACTCGGACGCGATCTGTTTGTCTTTGCTCTTATTCTGAGTAGAGGAGCTCGCGATGATGTTCTTTGGTGGGGCCATGATCTAGCTCGCCTGACGACAAAGCGGCCTATTAGTGGCAACCTAAGAAAATTAATATCTACGATGATAAAGGTACGATGATTTAAGGGTTTGAGTGGTTTACTCTTGACGGTTATAAAATTTACACGAGCTAAGATATGTCCTAGCATCAACGCGTGGTTCCACGCGTAGTCCTAGGCCACACGCTATGAATTCCAGAAATTCCCTAATACTTTGGGATTCGTGTGTTAGACTCGTCAGACCCACTACTTTTCTTTTGAAAGCAGTTTAATACAAAATTGCTTAAGGAATCGTTACCCTTAAGCTACCCAGAGCTAGACCTAAAAGCCTGTCAACTTCTACATCCAAACAGGTATGCTAATCTACTCATCAATGACATTTTTCTTACAAAACCCAGAAAATTTGCCCAGTTTTTGAATACATTATTTATAAACAAGCCTAGTATCATTCTTTTAGCCTAAACCGAACCCTATTTAAACTCAGACATGGCCATAACATGGAACAATATTGAACGATTTTTTTTTTCAAAATGTTTTTCGAAGTAAAATACTAACCGGAAAACAAAGAAATGAAAGATTCAAACAAGATGAGGAAATACTTACATTTTATACTTTTGACCGATGAGAATGTCGATGCATCCACAGGTAGGAGCTTGAGAGCTAGTGAGAAATTGAAGGGCGATGAAGGTTTTTGGAAAAAGTTTGAGAGAAAAAGGGTATTTTTGTTTCTAAAGGAAAGTTTTTGAATGCAAAGATGGTAAGGTTTAGGTTTGATTTCTCTATTTATACATAAACTTTGGGAATTAATTCGGGCCATCCGATTGGGTCAGCTCGAGATCTAAAGGCATAGATTAAATGACCCATGTGGCAACAAAAAGTTGACAGGAATGTTGTCACAATCCTCGAAACCCGAACAGACGCCAATTACAGACAGCCATGTGTTCAACACTTGAGTAGTAGGCAGGCACAATTTTACTTGACAGAAGCCTAAAAGCCCCTTTTGTGCGTGTAAAAAAGTGATGTTGTCAAGCATGAGTAGGAGATTGGGGGGAAAAAGTTATACCCTAAAAATTTGCACGAGTTTAATCACTTAGCTAGGGGTACAATTGGCAGATGAACATAAGGAAAAAGCAGACGAATAGAACATCTAGTTAATGATGATGTGAGCACCTCGAGTTTTGGCTTGGCAGCACGACATTCAGGAAATTAGCAGGCCGCCTATTAGGATGACGGTCCAGTTCGAGACATGTAGTGGTTGGATCCCCTTTAGGGCGTTATGAATATGTTCAGCTCTTGGAAACCTGGTCATGACACATACTAAAGGATCCCGAGAGACTCGGAGGCTCTTTATACACTCATTAATGCCCAGCTGTATTGCACATTTATCATTTATTATCCGAGATAGCATGAGTATATTCTGTTATGCAATCATATCCCAATGTAAATGGGAATTATATGTATTAAATATATACCATATTTATGCACACGGTTACGCAAACCTGTCTAGAAAATTCCATTATAAATATCATGGATAGTGGACAGGAAAAGGGACAACCTTTTTGTATTACTGAAACTCTGCAGAAAATGTGAGAGAAGAGGAATAATATTGTCTCGTGGACTAGGTAGATTTTAACCGAACCACGTAAAATTGTGTGTGTGAGAAAAGGTTCTTATAAGTTCATTATGGTTTTCAAATAAGCACTAATACCTTTACTAGTTTTCTAAATCTACCATGGTTAGTGGTTTTCCATACAGAATTATCATCTTCCAAAACACATGCACCCAAGACAAAAGATTGACAATTACCTCGGGTTCCTCTAGCCTTGAGAGTTGGACAATCCTTTTTCCAATGCCCAGTCTCCTTGCAGTTAAAACATGCTCATTTGGCTTATTTTGCAGCGGGGTTAGACCCAACAGGTTTTGCAGCACCTCCAGATGGTTTTGCATTAGTTGTGGCCTTGCCCTTCTTATTCTTTCTCTTATTCCTCTTGTTTTTCTTCGAGGATGAAGCTAAGTTAGCTTCTTTAGGAGCAACCTTAGTAGCAGTAGCAGGCTTATTATCATGTCCCTTACTTGGTCCACCATTGATACCTTCAAACATTTGAAAGCTCGTTCATGAGTTGAGTCGTTCCATACTTCAATTTGTTTAGTAAGTAGTTGGTGGTGAATGGAAGAAAACTCGGAGCAAGATTATTCAGAATAAGCCCCACTTGAGTTTCCTCGTCTATGGTGGATTCGTGCAATTCTGCCTCTTGAAAATAGTTTGGCATCTTGATGAAGTGATCATGAACATGCATTCCAGGCGCCATCCTAACATTAGCATACTTCTTCGTTGCCTCGAAATGAGGTTGTCCAGATTTTTGTCCGAACATTTCCTGAAGCTGCTCCATGATTTCATAGGCAGTTTTGACATTCTCCAACTTCGTCCTTGCGTGTCCAACATGCTAGCTAGCATGTACGCCTTGACTTTGTTGTTGGCAGTGAGCCAATGCTCGTACTTCTCCCTTGATTCTTTTGAAGATAAATCACCAGGGACGTCAGGGAAAACTTCAGTCATAACAAACTTGGAGTTGTCGCCGATCAACACAATGTTGATGTTTGACTTCCGTTTGGGAAAATTCTCTCCAGTGAGAAGTTCCTTGGAGAGAAGGGAGATAGTGGGATTCAACATAGAGCTACAATTATCAATAAGCAGAAGTCAATGCATTGTTTAACAAACATTTAATCATATAAACATTCAGAAATAGCTCAAACATATAAAATATGCGTGGATATGTAAAATACTAAAAAACACAAATCTACTAATTCTAAGGTATTTTAACTAGCCATCAATACATGTGTCCAGGTATGCGATAATCACAAATTCACTTAGTTAAATAGAGAAAACATCTCAATTAATAGTAGTATAAAACTATTATTAATAACCTTCCTATTCGATCAAAGTCACAAAATTCAATTATTTCAAACTTTATGAGCTAGACCCACGTTTTCGATTATAGACTTAGTTCTCATAGTCACCGTAGGGATGAATCTATAAGGGTTTGATCTATAACTATTTATCCTAAGAAATTTAACCTTGTTAAAAGTCTAGTGAACACCATCTGCAGGGAGACGTAATCAAAGCGGCATAAGGCTTCACTAAACTCTAACCTTGTTAAATTAACGATGGAGATCAAATTTAAAAAATTAAAGCTCATTATTTTTATTTAGTATTTACCTTGTGAAATTTACAAAACTAGGTTTTTCATATTATTTAAAATAATTAATAAACCTTAGTATAAATTTCTTTTAATTCTAAAATACCCATTTAAATCCACTTTAAATATTTAGAATTATAGTGTTACTAATTAATTAATTTAGGTTCAACTAGAATTAACCTAATGTTGGGGTTTTATGCCCTAATTAAAACCCAAATTCTTTGTAATCTCATTTTATTATCAATAAAAGAATAGAAATCATTTTTTGACTTGGTCAATCACTTTGCTCACATGTTTTATTTTCATGATTATTTGTTTAATATAAACGTCTATTAAATCCTGAGCATATATCTAATCTTATTTATAGTGACGTAATCACAGTGGAATATAAATATGATTATATGTTCAAAATAAGTTAGTCCTAAGATTAGTCAGTGCACCGGATTTACATTGACTTGCCAATCTACGATATGATCTACTTACACATTACAGTGTTATGTTCTTTCCAGAACATTAGCAAAGTAGATAAGATCGGATGTATTTGTTACATCGGACAGGACCGATATTGACAGTTGATAAGATAAGTAAACATACCGTTATTATCTATTCTAGTCATATCATATAGTTGACCATAGGTCAATTCAATCTCAATTCTGAGTGGTTAGTATTCTAACTGATTGTATTATTTGAGTTCTTTGACTTGTTCGTTACCAGCTTACCCTACGGACTAGCCCATACTTACATCTTGGGAACTCGGTAGTATAATTGAGTGGGAGTGTTAATCATAGATATGAACATCTATAGCTTCTGATGAAGAAGTGAAACGATGGTTTCCTTTTAGTTTGGTTCAAGGTATTAAATGATAGAGATCTCATTTCAGTAATTAAATTAGTTTACTGAAATATCATTTACAAGGAACTAAGTGTTTTAAGGATAAAATACAATGAGGGGTAAAATGGTATTTTAGTCCTATCTCATTGTAGACCGTCTATAGAGGATTGAGTGACAATTATGGTTGTAACAATGGATAACTAATAGCGTATCTATATTTGTTATACAGCGTTCTATGAATTCAAGAGTGCAATTCCGAGTCTATAGTGGAGTCACGAGGAATTAATAAGTTAGTAAATTTATTTGTTAGATTTATGATAACTTATTGGAGCTTGATTTCATAGGCCCATGGTCCCCATTGTACCTTGGATAAAATCATCTAGATAGTCTCAATTAATTTATTTAATCATCAATTAGAATTATCAAAGTTGACCAGGTCAATTTTGGATAGTTTCACAGAGTTATGTAATTTTGAGAAGAAAAGAGAAATTATGGCAGATTTATTAATTAAGATAAATTGGTATCTAAATTAATAAATAAATTTAAATCAAGGTTCAAATTATAAATAATTAATTTGATAAAGGATTTAAATAATTATTTAATTAATTAAATCAATAGAAAATAATACAGGCCTTGATTTTAAGTCCAATGGGCTTATAATCAAATGGGAAATTTCACTGGCCTATAGCCCATGATAATTTTGACCTAGGGCTTCAAAATTGCTATTATTTTATTGATTTTTTAATTAAATTAAATGGCCTAATTGAGTCTATAAAAGGAGTGCTTAGAGAGAAGATTTCAGAGACGACAAATAAGTCACAAGTCAGATTTTCTGATAGTTTTATATTCTCTCTAAACACAAGTCCTTTTCTAAGCCACTTTGTTATTTTCTCTTCTTCTCTCTATATCTATCTCATGTGTTGAGAATTGCCCACACTAGTCTAGGTGGTTCTAAGGATACATTGGAAGATCGTGAAGAAAATAGAAGATCAGTTCAGTTTCTTGATAATACTCTGCGACAGAAAGGATACAAGAGTTAGAGAAACTGAAAGAAGGACTCTTAATTCCGCTGCGTATACTGTAAGTATTATATTATTTGTTTCTCTTTGAATTCAATTTTGGAAACATATTTTAGGCTATCTCGTATTAATTTGTTTAATATTAGATATACATGAAAATAAATAAAGATCCCGTATAAGCCTAATCCAACACCTAATACAATCAAGTCGAACTTAGGTAAATGTGCCTTAACAATTTGAGCTTGCATGGAGGAGGGCTGGGTTCAGTATGTCGTACCTACTACAAATCCCCCTAACTTCCATGCATAACACAAAAGAGAATAATTTAAACCTTCATTTTATTGATCGTTATTCAATTGATTAGGACAAATATAGTAATGCAAAGAAAATTGGCCTTAACAAGTAGAATCACACACGAGAGTGGAATTTAAACTTTGCATTTTCAATTAGGCCCAAATAAAACATATCAAGATTATGACCTATTTTGTTTGACATTTTTCCCATTATCTAAAATAATAGGCCATCACTATAAGCCCATCATCTAAGCACAAATTTACAAAAATGACAATTATAATGATGCATGCCATGTTAATTAATTGGATGAGTCTAGCATACAATCTATATGACATGCTACTAATTTATGCATGTACACATTTATTACAAAAATAAATGAATAGCTAGAAAAATAACCAATCAATCAATTAATTAATCATAGTTAATTTTAATTCAATCAATCTTCAAAATATTAATCAAATAAAAATTAATTCAATTCTTCCCATTTGAAAAAAAAAAATCTTTATTCTCTTTTTAGAAAAAAAAAAGACCAAATAGATATTTACTTCCACAAAAAATATACCATCTATTAAGAAATTAAGGATACAAATCTAAAATAAATGATTTTTTTTATTGCCCTCTATATATTAGAATATGTTGCCATATATATGAAAGTTGTTTCCTAAAATTTTTTTGGCCACAGGAGCACCTTTTTTTTTTTTTTTTTTTAATTTTATAAGTTAATATATATAACTTAAAACATATATACATATATATTCATAGGCTAAATAAAAATTCCAAAATTTTTTGTGTGCAATTTTTAAACTTTGATTTCATGTACATAGTTTATGGGTTTTGTATAAAACACACATAAACAATCATAAACATACAAAAATCATGAACAATATTCTTTTAGCATCACACGTACATAAAACTTAAACATGCAAATAATTATGCTACCATCCAATACAATATCTTTGCTACCTTTAGAGACGCTTGTTGCTTTTAAATTGAATTTCATTAAAAGCCTATGGCTTAACTTTCATGTCCGGTAGCAACCAACATTAACTCCTCCTAGATGAGACTTTTAAGTCGTTAATGTTGTAACTATTCCCTTATCAACAACTTATTCTTACCCATTGAACTTTATGTAGGATCTCATTTATATAAGTCTATATGCATGCTTCCTATAAATATATATTCGAAATAATGTACATAGTAGAAAGCATAAAATCATACAAGCATGTGAATATTATAGAGAAGTGCATGCATTATTATCAAAACTTGAGTCTTTGGTACACAATTTATTCATCCTATAACTCACATACCCTTTCCCCATAAAGTAGTTCCAATTTGACAAAATTAGCTTACCAGACTCAAACACCGCTTTGATACCTGGTTTGCTCAACAAGTTCCAAATAACAAGATTCCTACTCATATACGGAATATACAACATATTAGTCAAAAGAACTTTCTTTCCAGATGTGAAGTAGAGGTCAACATTCCCCTTGCCCAACACTTTGGATCTATGCCATTTCCCATTTGGATCTCATGGCCAACATTTGATTCTTTAAATTTTTTGAAGACCTCTCTTGGTGGTAACATGTTTACCATGTGCGCAGCAGAATGCACGTGGTGGTGGGCGAAAGAGAATTAAAAAATATTTAGTTAAACAATCTTTAAATAACAGATACAGTAATATACATAAATTAATCATTGAAGTAAAAAATATTAGGAATTTTCCTAGTTGATGAACTATCAAGATTCATCACTATCTTTTTGTATCTCCAACGAACATCCTATCCTAGTAGTCACCAAATATTCAGACCAAGATCTTCCAAAATATTTCTCTATACCTCAAGATGTGTGTGGGCACATAGAGTAATGGTGAGATCTGGGAATTTTAGGTCTGAGATCATTTTTTAGGTTTAGAGAAGAAAACACGATGTCTTTTTCTATCAGTGAAAAAATAAAAAATCTTAAACTTGGAATTCTCTAAAACTTTTTCTATCATATAGTTTTATAAAAGAATTAACTTCAAATATTAAACAATATGATCATCAATAATTATTAAATAAATAAAATAGCCAAGACTGAGCCTCACACCTGCGTGTGACACATGTCCTTTTCAGGTCATGTTTGTTAACCACTTTTATTTATAAATATTTCAATAATCTATTTATTCAAAAAATATAAAAATATCTAAAATATGATAACCAACCATTTGGTAAATAATTTTAATTATTGAATAAATTTTTAAACCAATTCAAATCCAATTTGAAATATCATATTATTTAAATAAACAAAAACTAATTAATTCAAAACGAATTATTTTTATTATGTATACATTTTGTAGATTACAATTAATATTTAATAATAATTTTAAATTTTTTTATTGTCTGTGTTTTCACCATTAGACACGTGGCAATCAAGAATGATAGGTGACAAGACAAGTCATGAGGTTCTCGGAATGTGAACTCTTTCAGGCAACTTAGTCTGGCCAAGACGTTGGTGTCTTCGAGTAAGGCCACGCCCCGAGGTATGTCTTCAAGGCGAGGATATCTCTGAGTGATGCCATGTCCCGAGAATGCCGTGGGCTGATCTGCAGGTTATGGATATTTCTAAGCAAGGCCATGTCCCGAGGTCTGTTCTCGAGGCAGGGATGTCTCTGCATGAGACCACGTCCCGAGAAGTTCTCCTTATTCGCCCATCTTCCAGGCTCATGACTCTAGTCCTCAGACCCGGAGTGACTACTAGTTGTCAGTCACTACGGGCATGGGCTACCAGAAGATCATCTGACAAGTTCTGGTGTGCCTAGACTAGTGGTTTCGAGGTCATACACTCGATGATCGACATTTCCCACAATGCTGTCTGACATAGGCAAATGTGCGTGGCACCCTGACAGTCACATATATGTTCACCATAAAGTTGATATGCGACTTTCTACAATGGACCCCGTTCAATCTGCCTAGGCCATAGTCTCTATTTAGTGCAATCCTTTTTGTGTTAATTCAACATTAACACCCCAAAATGGGGGAATTTTGTATTAATGAAAGGTGATTAACATTAATGACCCCAACCTCTATAAATAGAGGTGGGGTATCTCTTTGCAAATGGTTCATATTTTTAGAGAGAGAAACTCTGTAACTTAGTGCAATATATATGCTGCTTGAGAACATACATTGAAGCTTGCTCAAACAAGCTTCAAGCTCACTAAATACCAGAAACTCATGGACTATGGTTCTTTTATAGCCTGAACCATGTAAAAACCTTATGTTCTTTTATATTATTTTCTTTATACTCTCAAATTAGTTGATAGCGAAAAAAGGCAGTCAACATTTTGGTATAGAGAGTTTGAAAAAATCTTGAAGAACTTCATCATGGTGAGCACCCGGAGAAACGCACCAGATGATGCAGCTCCTCCCGCCGGAGTTGAGGGAGGAGAAACCAACCTTCCACAACCCCAGGACCTTCTTGCAATGATGGAATACTACGACAAAAATTCCGAGTATGATGGCATGGATGACGAGTATTATGAGGAGTATTCTCAGCCCATGTACGTGGGGGAGATGCTAGAGGTGGTTGCGCCTTGCTACCAGGTGGCCACTCAACAGAAGAAAATCGACACCAAGGAGGGTAATATCACCACCTTACAAGAGATGGTTAGTGCCATGAGGGCTACTCTGGTGGCCCGATGGTTGCGAGTGGACCCTTTAGCGAAGTACCATCTACGCAGCCAGCTGGTGTGCCACCTGTGCACCCAGCTGGAGTGCCACCTATCGACCTAGCCGGTGTGCCTCCAGAACACTTGAGTGAAGTGGCACAAGATCTGCCAGCTGGCATGCCCCCGTGTACCCAGCTAGAGGTGGAGCCCCACGTGTTCCATAGGACCATGGCAAGGGTAAGATCGACCATGGCATCTTAAAGGCTCGTCGGAACCCTGACGACAACCAGGCCCCGAGGCCAGCCAATAAGATTAAAGGGCGGGGTGCCCAAGGACATTGCCAGGTCGTTAGCGCCTGTGGAGCCCAAGGCGTTCAGCCCAGGCGTGCCAATAAGGATCCCGCAAGACCCGGAAGCTTTAAATGATTGATGTTTTCAAGCCTCTTTGAGTATCTCATCATGAAGGATTTCTAACTCAATATTTTCTTACTAAATAGTTGCCTAAGCATAAGGATTAGGAATTTAATCATATTGAAGAAGGGCGGTGTCGCAATATCGAAAGAGAAAATAGAAAAACAACCGATATTGCGACACCACAACAACGATGAAAAGTAGGGGAATACGTTGAAAAAAAAACATAAAATGGTGTAAAATAAGAATAAAATTGTGGATATAACCGATATCCCGCAAATTCCCCATAGGAACCAGGTTAAGGGGAATTTGCGCATATTGCATCTCAGGTATTGTATCTCAGGCTCTTTTACATCTTTTTCAGCTATTTTGTTTTATGCTATACAACCAAAAAAGTGCAAGGAGCCTATCGTTCGTGTCCTACACCCGTAGTCCACTCACTTGTTTCATTGCATCCTTTTAAGGGGCACATCCCCCCGAACCCCCTGAGTTACATAAACTCATTCCTTTCATAAGAGGTAACTTATTACCTCACTGTCGGGTAAATAAACCAGCACCTCGCCATCACCATCAGAACAATGGCCAAGGAGCCAACAAGAAAAACTTTTCCGTTAGTCGAGAGCGTGGTATTAGCATCTTGGTAAACAATGAAAATATTGAGTCCGATGGGGAAACAGAAGTAGCATACCCCGAGGACAATGGTGCATTCTGAGGCCAAATTGTCCTGGAAGAAGGCCTGAACTCTCGCAGGTGTAATAAGGCTTTCAGGCATAAATCGGGGGGAAGGACCAGTCAAACCTCCAAGACAGCCTCAACACTCAAAAGAAGGATAACCCGGCACAAAGTGCCAACAAAGACCATGACCTCTTCCACACGAAATTAGAGAGCTTGAAGAGGATAATGCTCAAATGGCCCGACGTTAGGGCCATGACCCAAACTCAGAGGATGAGGACGGGGAGCCATGTGCTCCTCACAATGTAGAAGCCCTGCTACTACGAGCCACGTCCTATGATGGCAGTATAGATCCCACCGACGACCTTTCGAAGTTCAACAGGTTGATGTCGGTTCATTGCATCTCGTAAGACGCCAAGTTTCATGTGTTCCCGATAACCTTAACATGGCCAACCGATGAATTATTCAAAAAGCATAGGATAGGATCCATCCATTCGTGGCACCAACTGTCATATGCATTCTGAAGAAAATTCATAGCAGCTTGGAAGGCGAGCTTTCAAGTCAATGCTTTGTCTAACATAAAGCAAGGACCTTTCGAGACCCTCAAAGCTTACATTAAGTGCTTCCAGGAGGTAGATGTGAGGACTAAGAGGGTTGATGTCAGCTAGCAGCTTAAGGCCTTACAGGCCGACATCCATGCAGGATCCCCGTTGTGGGATGACCTCTAGTGTAAAGGATGTCAAAGGCTCTATGACTTCATCCGTCAAGCACAAGAATATACCAGCTGGGAAGATGTATAGATCAGAGCATTTGGGGGGCCGATCTCCCTCCCGGCTCTGACGACGACAAGCCCCATGGTTTTGGGGACATAATATCCACCTTACACTCCAGTCCAACCAAGTGTAGTGAGTGCCCAGTTTCATCCAATTTCCCCGACAGTTGGCTTTAGTGCTATGCCACTTGCTGGTTTTAGTGCTGCCCTAACGGGATTTGGAGCAATACCCACCGGATACATTGCTTGTCAAATTACATTTAGTGCTGGAGTTGCTGCTCTATCCCAGTTCACCGCATACATTTAGAGCCCCAGCAACAGTAGAGGCAGGGGCAAGGGCAAGGGAAGAAAGCCCAAAGGAAATGGGATGACGCAGCGTGGACAGGGAACTACCCAGGAAGGGAAGCATGTCTCGCAGTACTCCAAGTACATTGAATTGGTGGAGTCTCGCACGAATATCTATATGGCCACGGAACAACACGTCCATTACCAGAAGCCACAACCCATTCAAAGAGACCGAGAAAGGCAAGTTCCCAGAAAATTTTGTTGTTTTAATAACTATGGGAGGCACCACTCCAATGAGTGCTGCCAACTCAAAGATGAGATCGAAAACATCATCAAGCTGGGACACCTCCACCAGTACGCTCAAGATGGACCATGATAGGCACAGGTACCGACTGCAGGAGCCCCATCTCCCGCATATCCCTTGGCTCCAAGTGCGGTGTCCGTAACTCTGCAGCATCAGATAGTCCACGAACCTCCCCTGATGAATGGGCGAGTGGGGACCATCTCCGGAGGACCCTAGTTGAGGGCCACCTCTCGAGACTTGCAAAATAGATATGCACGAGCTTTAAACCATGAAGATGAAGTTTCAGCATATGTTTAATTGCCAGCCCAGATGCAAAGGATCACCGATTAAATCATCACTTTCTCCGAGGACGACGCTCGGAGGGTGCACTTTCCAAACCATGATCCTTTGGTGATCGAGTGCATGGTTTCTATGGGATTTCAGTGAACATCCTGTTCAAGTTAGCCTACGAGAGAATCGGGTTGACCATGAGCGACCTGTCCCCATGCACCTCGACTCTATACGGGTTCTTGGGGGAAGGTCTCATACCGATGGGCCAGATCAAGCTCCCTGTGACACTTGGAGACGCGCCTCGCTAGGCCTTTAAGTATTGCACATTCGTGGTAGTGGATTGCTCCTTGACATATAATGCCATCTTGGGGTGCCAGGCCTTAGTGGAGATTGGGCTAGTTACTGCCATTTGGCACCTATGCATGAAGTTCCCCACGGAGTTGGGGATCGGCATAGTTTGAGGAGACCAAAACGAGGCAAGGCAATGATACAATGTGTCCCTTAGGCAACCAATAATGGTTATTGAGGCTTTGCCCTCCGAATAGCCCCCTCCTGAGGAGGTGGAGGTGCATGTTATTCAAGATGATGAAACCAACGAGTTAGACTCACGGGTTCAAGAAGAGAGGGCTATCGAGCCCATGGAGGAGGTTGAGGAAGTGGTACTCGATGCATCCTTCCTCAAAAGCAAGACAAAGGTCGGGAAAATTCTATAGGTAGAAGTTCGAGAAGCACCGGTGGGATTTTTCCAGAAAAATTAGGACGTTTTTGTCTGGTCTCACTCTGACATGACTGACATTGACTCGAATATCATGTGTCATGCCTTGAATGTCAATTCCATTGTCGCTCTAATCCACTAGAAGTGGAGAACTTTTGACCAGACCAGAGCTGGGACTTTAAAGGCGGAGGTGGACACGCTACTTGCAAATAGAGTCATTCGGGATGCCCAATATTCCAAGTGGGTATCCAATCCGCTCCTCGTGCCCAAGCCAAATGGCACATGGAGAACCTGCATAGACTTCTCCGATCTCAATAAGGCATGCCCTAAGGACTGTTTCCTGCTTTCGAAGATAAACCAGATGGTCGACGCCACCTCTGGGGATGTGCTCTTGTCATTCATGGACGCATACTCAGGATATAATAAAATTCCCATGCCTATTGCAGATCAATTACACACTAGCTTTTGAACTGATAATTGAGTTTACTACTATAAATAATGCCCTTCAAGCTGAATAATGCTGGTTCCACCTACCAAAGGCTCGTGAACCATATGTTCAAGGAACAACTAGGACAGAACATGGACGTTTGTGTAGACGACATGCTGGTCAAGTCTAGAACAGCCCCTGACCACGTAAAGGACTTGGCAGACGTGTTTTCAGTACTTTGCATGTTTGGGATGAAACTAAATCCTTAGAGGTGCACTTTTGAAGTTGCCTCCGGAAAGTTCCTAGGCTTCATTGTCAGTGCTCGGGGGATAGAGGCAAACCTCGAGAAGATCAAAGTCTGGCCGATATACCATCCCCCCAAAAGCATAAGGATGTTGAAAGCCTCACCGGGAGGATCGCTGCCCTGAGTCGCTTTGTTTCCAAGGCAACTAACAAGTGCATCCCAGGGGGTCAGAGGTTTGAATGGATGGTGGATTGTGAACATTCGTTTTAGTAGCTGAAGGCGCACATGGGAAACCCACCTATCTTATCAAAACCTATAGACAAAGAGTCCATCTTGATTTACATGGCTATCTCAGATAGTGCCCTTAGTGCCGCCTTAGTACGCAAGGAAGGTCGTGTCCAGCATCCCGTATACTATGTAAGCAAGAGACTCCTCAGAGCGGAGTCCAGATACCCACTCATGGAGAAGCTGACCTTTTTCCTAATGGTAGCTTCTAGGAAACTAAGGCCCTACTTCTAGGTGCATCCCATAAAGGTCTTCATGAACCATCCCTTGCGATAGATCCTCCAAAAGCTGGAGTCATCCAGAAGACTCCTCAAGTGGTCTGTCGAACTTAGTCAGTTTTACATCACCTATCATCTAAGGACATTTGAGGAATGCCATAAAGGGATAGGCATTGGTAGATTTCATCACAAAGTGCACGGGAAACCACGAGAGGCCTGAGGTAGCCCCAAAGTTTGGGCCTGCATGGAAGTTATATGTCGATGGATCGTCTAATGAAAAAAGTGTTGAGGCAGGCCTCATTTTGGGATCCCTTGAGGGTCACAGGGTTCACAGTGCCCTGAGGTTTGGGTTTGATACCTCAAACAATGAAGCAGAGTATGAGGCGCTCATTGCTGGTCTTCGAGTAGCACTAGAGCTCAAAGCTGAGAGCCTCAAAATTTTCAGTGACTCGTATTTTGAAGTTAATTAGGTACTTGGGGAATACCAGGCCAGGGGAACAAGAATGGCCACATACTTGGAAAAAACCAAATAAATCCTACATAACTTCAAAAAATTCACCATTCGACAAGTGCCATGGCAAAAAAACTCTAACGTTGATGCCCTGGCCAAGCTGGCAACCACTAAGGATGAAGAACTCATCAATGTAGTTCCCATTGACCACTTAGCTTCTCTGAGCATTTCAACCCCCAAGGAAGTGAAAGCAGCCCAGCTCTAGGACGTGTGGATGGAACCTATAGTTAAATACCTTGTCTCAAGGAAATTACCGCAGGATAAGAAAGCTTCTTTACCAGGCGCCATAGTATGTTGTAATGGACAACAAGCTGTACAGGAGAGGATATTCGTTGGCCTTGCTTCGATGTTTGTCCAAACAAGAGGCCAATCTAATACTACGAGAAGTGCATGAGGGTTTTTGTAGGGACCACGCAGGTGGGGAGAGCCTCGCCAAGAAGATCTTGAGACGGGATACTTTTGGCCCACCATAAACGGATACACGATTGACAATGTCAAGAAGTGTAACAAGTGCCAACGCTTCGCCAATATACCTCGAGCTCTTCAAAATGAGCTCACCATGATGACTAGCCCTTGGCCCTTTACTGTTTAGGGGTTGACCTTATCAGGTCATTGCCCATGGGTAAAGGAGGGGTGAAGTATGCAATAATGGCGGTCGAGTACTTCATGAAGTGGGTCGAGGCCGAGCCACTCGCTACAATCACTTCTAAGAAGGCACTGGATTTTGTCATCAAGAACATTGTTTACCTCTACGGGCTCCTGAGGAAAATAGTCTCCAACAACGGCATGATGTTGTGAAGAGCTTTTCCTCTATGGCCCATTCATAGGCAAATGGTCAGGTGGAAGCAGTCAACATGACGCTCAAAGCTACATTGAAGAAAAGGCTTGAACATGCAAAATGTGCTTGGCCCGAGGAGCTACCTAGGGCATTATGGAGTTACCACACTACTACCAGGACCTCCACTGGCCACTCTCCATTATCAGTGGCCTAATGGTATGAGGCCATGCTCCAAGTTGAGGCAAAAATCTCCATGCACCGAAGGGATACGTATGGTCCGACCACAAACCATGTGTTACTCCATGATTCCTGGACCTTGTGGAGGAGCTCCGTGAAGCTTCTCAACTTCAAGTAGTGTCCTACCAGTAGAAAGTGGCTAGGTATTTCAACTCTAAAGTGAAGGATAAGAAGTTTGGGGTCGGAGATCTGGTGTTGCAAAGAGTTTTCTTAGCCACCCGAGACCCTGGTGCGGGAGTGCTGGGATCCAACTGGGATGGCCCATACCAAGTCGAGAGCATTGTATGTCTGAGGACATACAAGTTAGCTTAACTGAGCGGGGAATTAATACCCCACGCTTGGAATGAGGAGAATCTACGCTGGTATTACCAGTGATATGAGTAGTAAATTTGTTAATTTTTGTAATCTCCTGTAGCCTTCGGGCACAATTAATGGAAACCATGTAGACAAAACATAGTAAATTTTTTCAAGAGATTCTGCTTATATTTTTCAGTTTCCTTTATTCTGTATGTATTACTCGTAGAGCACTCGCTTGCTGGCCTAGACAAGTGAACGCGGACTAGTCTTCAATGACTTGGGGGGCATGGAGTTAGGGTGGCCTCGCAGAATTAGACCTGGAAGCTAAGCTTGTCAAAAGCGAAGTAAACCTAGTGTCAATGTCCTGATAATAAAAAAAAACATAGGAAACTAAAGTCTTGAGGCCGCGACCTAAGAAACCAAGCTTGTTAAGAACATAGTAGGCTTAACATCTAGGGATTGGATACTAAGAATCCTAGTAGTACGAGAACGAACTTAGGTTACCTTCCGTGGACATTGTGCCCGAGGAGCACTGACCAAATCCCTTGTTCTTGAGAGGCTAACAGAAGACCGAATCCTCTTGTACTCGGTCTTGAGGCATGGAGTTAGGTTACCACCCGTGGAAACTGGGCCCGAGGATCATTGACCAAGTCCTGAGTAAGCCGCATGCAAAAATTGCATCAAGAAGTCTATGACTTGGGAAGCTAAGCTAGTCGACGGGTGAAGTGTCCCTAATGTCATGAGATCCCATAGCTAACTGGCCTGAGAAATACCTAGTGCCAAAGAAATCCAAGTAACACGAGATTGGATTTAGCATATTCTCTCGAGGACAGCGAGCACCTGAGGAGTAATAACCAAATCCCAATTCTCGATATATGAATGGAAGCCTGAGTCTTTAGTACTCGAGAACAAGCCTAAGTTGCCTAAGACTTTAGCAAAATACTCTGCAGAACCTTGCACTGATAGCCCCAAAATAGCGCAAGAGTGGACTTGGGGTTACCTTCCGTGGACTTCATGCCCAAGAAGCAACAACCAAGTCCCTTGATCTCGAGATGCGAGTGAGGGCCCGAGTCACTAACACTCGAAGTCAGGAGTCGACCAAGAGTAAAAAACCCAAGTAGCGTGAGCACGTATTTTGGTCACCTCCTGTTGACATTGTGCTCGGGGTAAATGACCTAGTTCTATGATTTCGAAATGCGAATATAAGCTTGAGTCATTGTAACTCGGAGCTAGATCTCGAGTGCTAAAACTTGAGTGTCACGAAAAACCTAGTCTAAGGGCGGGGAAAACGAATGCCTAAACCTTGGATGATGAGCTCACGACTTCCACATAATTAGGTCCTGAGTTGTGTACTCGAGGGGCAAATCTAAAGGCTCAAGCTGACCCACCAGTGGCCACGTACTCGGGGGGGGGGGGGGGGGCAGGTGTCTTAGTGCGAATGACCTCCTAGGGACCGAGTCATTGGGACTCAGTAACACACAAAGACATTAATGCTACTTTCAAGGACATCGAGCCTAGAAGACAACACTAAATTTCCTAAGCGTCGATCACTACGGCAAAACCCTAGAGTGCAAACAGACCTCCTTGAAGCCCAAGTCATTGAAACTCGAAGGCGTAGGATAGTCAAGTGCCTTCACTTGACTAGGCATCAAAGTTACTCTTAGGACCGCAAGCCTAAGAAGAAACATTAAATGAATAAGCGTCTAGACACTGGAAGGAAGATCCCATTGCTCTAATTACCACAGGCTGAGCCCATACTCTCGAGGACCATGAGCCTATATAGCAACACTAAAGGCCTAAAAATTATCTAAGTACTAAGAGAAGTCGATAAAGACTCGAGTCTTCAGGACTCGAGCATGAGACCTAAATCAACAACTTGGAACTCTTGTGAGTTACGTCACAACGAGTTGAATTAACAAAGTCTATGTTTCCTATTTATTAAATGTCAATTCAATAACAATAGAGCAATCATGGCAATAAAGTAGTACAAGCTGTCTAGGTTTAAATGGAAAAATAGTTACAACATTGCTCGGGGGCTTGAGTGTTGATTGTATACACCCCAATAATCTATGGCATGTAGAACTACTTAGCTAAATATGTATAATACAAGATAAAATTATTGGGGCCCTTGGCCTGGAGGCACCTCTGCCACCAACTCGATCACAGGGTTGTCTTCAGGGATGCGACCCGCTGCCGAAACGTCCCTCTCATGGGCTGCCCTAGCATCCTTCGCCTCAAGGCGCGCCTCGAGCATTGTTCTTATGTTAGGCTCCTCAGTGAATGAGAAATCCATATCTTTTTTTCTCTGCCATGCAACAAAGAGTGTATCATCCGCTATCACGTCGAGATCCTTTTCCAATTCTTCTGCTCGATGATGGAGGTCTTCGACCTCTTTGGTGGCAAGCTTAGCATGAGTAGTGGCCCGTGCAGCATCCTCCCTGGCCTTGATCAGCTCCTCAGCTTAGGCCAAAGACTTTTCCTAGCTCAGCCGGAGCTCATCACGAGCCTTAGTCAGTTCGTCCTCCACGGCCCAGGTCCGACCCGTGGCGTCCTCTAACAACTAGGAGGAAGTGTACTCCATAATGGACAACTTTGACCGCTCGATGGCTAGTAGACTCTTCACTTCACGGACACGAGCCCTCATTTCCTCCACTTCCTTATGGAGTCGCGAGTGCTCCTCCAAAGGGACCGCCATTTCCCAGAACCGTGCTAGCTCTTCCTGAGCCTGCACCTGCTCTTCCTGAGCCTCCTTCAGCTCAAAGGACCGCATCAGTACGATGTCTCCGAGCCGTTGGTTGAGTGTCTTAGCCTGTGCCAAATCAGAATATCAGATCAGTAAAAGATGAAGAAATAGATAATGAACTAAGATAAGCATTTGAAGACGTACCCTTACGGAGGAATGGCTGCTGGTGGCTACCAGCGAAACCTCACTGTCGCTGCCACAACCGACAAGGCTACGAGAAGGTAACTCGCATAGGGACCCCACTATCCCTTGGAGAGGCTCTGCTGTGAGCAGAGTAGCCTTATCTTCTGCTCTCCCCATGAGGAGAGGCTCCAACTCCACGCAGATAGGAGGAGCAACAGGATCCTTCGGCCAATCCTCGCGCAGGAACTCAGCTAGGAGTTTTAAGTGCTCGCCACCCTCATTGATATAGGAGTTGTAGTACTCAAAGTCTTCCCCATCATAGCTTTTTAGGAAGACTATCAATCGAGGTGCCCTGACCGGAGATGAGTTGGGCACCTTAGAAGGGATTTCCTTAACCTTCCTAAAGAATTCTTTGTCTCGAGGGGAGGAAAATTCGAGGTCAACGACCAACGACCTCATCTAGAGCCACCATCCTCCAGGTGAGGATCGGTGGAGCAGCTGCAGCGGTCACTGGGGCTAGAGTCACAGCAGCCGGAGGCATGGACACCGTGGTTGACGCCACCGAAGATCTATATGAGAGGGTCTCGACACCCTCTGACGCTTTGACCTGATCCATTTGGATAGGCCCATGCTTTCTGCACAAAGGAAATAAACCAGTTAAACCCTCAAAAGGGAAGGAGAGAAATAAAAACAACTCCACGCAGATAGGGAAGCAGAGTAGCCTTATCTTCTGCTCTCCCCGTGAGGAGAGGCTCCAACTCCACGCAGATAGGAGGAGCAACAGGATCCTTCGGCCAATCCTCGTGCATGAACTCAGCTAGGAGTTTTAAGTGCTCGCCGCCCTCATTGATATAGGAGTTGTAGTACTCAAAGTCTTCCCCATCATAGTTTTTTAGGAAGACTATCAATCGAGGTTCCATGACCGGAGATGAGTTGGGCACCTTAGAAGGGATTTCCTTACCCTTCCTAAAGAATTCTTTGTCTCGAGGGGAGGAAAATTCGAGGTCAACGACCAACGACCTCATCTAGAGCCACCATCCTCTAGGTGAGGATCGGTGGAGCAGCTGCAGCGGTCGCTGGGGCTAAAGTCACAGCAGTCGGAGGCGTGGACACCGTGGTTGACGCCGCCGAAGATCTATATGAGAGGGTCTCGACACCCTCTGACGCTTTGAACTGATCCATTTGGATAGGCCCATGCTTTCTGCACAAAGGAAATAAACCAGTTAAACCCTCAAAAGGGAAGGAGAGAAATAAAAACAAGTAAAAATGCATTCGAGACTAAGTATAATTCTCCTTAGAGCCCCATCACAATCAGGCTCCTCTGAGTGGAGGATGGAGTGGGTGAATTCGTGGATGGCGTATGTCAGAGCACTGAAAAAACCAAGTGGCATGCAGAGTCGTCATCTAGCTCAGAGCCACGAAACCATGGGGGTGTCTCTTCCTCCTCGGATGGTAGAGGAATACGTCGATGAGGTCCTGATAGTCTTGGTACTCCTCCTCAGACCAACGACGTCCTGAGATTTACCCACACTCGTGGATTGAGGGCGAATATAAAGATGGTCGAGACTGGTTCCCTCCCCTACGTGCTTAGCATAATGAAGAACAATTGGGGATTTACCTTTGCGCATGGAAGATGACCCGATCCCCACCTTGAGCTCTTCATCTTCCTTTTCCTCTGTGATAGACTTGATGGCAAGGATGCTTTCTGCATGCTCTTCGTGAAGGTGTTGCGTATATTCAAACTGCACCTTGGCCGCCATGTATTCGCTGTGGAGCCTCGCCTCGTGATGCAACTGCTTCGAGTTCCAAAATCTGGTGAGGAGCATCGGGCTTATACTCTACCCCTCCCAAAGTATCCCATACCACTGGAGGTGGGCATCAGAGACGAGGAAGGTGAGGTCCAATTCCTCAACAGGGAGGGCGTTCATCGCCTTAAGCCTACCATCAAAAGAATCCATGAATGGTGTACGACAGAAAGGACCTGAAATGAGATGTTTCAAGACTAAGAATTAGTTACGGGTGGAACTCTGTTAGACGAAACTACTTGAGGACAAAAGCACTTACCAACTCTAGTGAAGTCTAGGAGTAAAGTGGGATTGATCCTCGTCGGGAAGCCACTCGCCCAGAAGAAATGATTCTTGTAGTCCCGAGTGTGGTTCTCATTGCTGCACGAAGCCTTGTAAATTCTCTTTGGGATCGTGTGCTTCATTAGGGTGTAGTACCCATCCTAGTACCCCTTCTTCAGACAGTGTTGAAAGTTGTAGACATATAATGTCTCAGCTGGGGAAAGGGCAGGCCAGTTCTGTCTCCTATATAGAACATAAAGCCCGACAAACACCTGATATCCATTCGGGGACAGCTGGAAGAGGACTGTGTCGACGAACTTAAGGAAGTCGACATAGTACTGGTGCAATGGTGGGGTTGCACCAGTCTGAAGATGAGAGGCACTCCAGGGACCAAGTCCATGGATGCTCTCATGTGCCCTCTCGTCCTCCCGAGATAAGTGCACCAACTTCTCACGGGTGTCCACCCCATAGTGGGTGAAAATCTTTTCCATGGTACCTCGGTGTCAAAGCTTGATAGGGATTGCCTCCGCCTCAAACCATGCGGCTGTGTAGGGTTTGTCCGTTGGCATCACACCTTCATTGGCTTCTTCCTCCGAGATGCAAATTGATGGGGTCTTGTTGCCGCTGTGGTAGGATCCTCTCGCACCACGAGCGCTTGACTGCTGCTAGCCACCTGCTTCCTTTTGTCGGGGTGTTGCTCAGCTTCTCAAGCCACATGTAGGATTTCAATGTTGAAGGCGTAGAATCCTTGTGTGTGTAGTTGGTGGAGCTCCTCGAACATCTGAAACAACAAACCAAGCAATTAGTGCCTTGCCCCGAAGAAACATGGGTCAAAATGAGAATCCCTAAGACAAATGCTCAGGGGGAAGAGAGAAGAAATTCTAAGGATGAGGGGTGTCCTTGGGGCCAAGGAGTCGGCATTGGAGAACACCACCAGAAATTATGAACATCGTCGGAATCTAGGAATTTTCCAGATTCTCGTCGAATGTCTAGAGAGGCAAAAATTTCCCAAGGTGTGCAGTAGCCCATTTTGACCACTCCTAACACCAAAATGAGCCTAAAAGAACCCATAAAAGGTCAAAGCAGCCCATCAAGTACCAAAAAAATCCTTTCCTAAGCATGCATCTAAACTCCCGAATTAAGTTCAATTAAAACACAGAACTAGTAAATACTTACTCGAGATATAGTGTCGATAAGTGCTGAAATGAGTTCGAACGCTGAAGAATCGCTTGTCGTTCGCCCAGAAATAAGACGATTCTAATCAACCATCTAGAATCCCAGGAGAAGCTATGGAATGGTTGAAGAACTAGGAAGCTTGAGAGAGAAGAGATAGTTCTGGAGATTTTGAATTTTGAATGGTAATAGTGCTTGCTGAGAGACGGTTATCAAATTTTTATTCTCAAAGAACTTGGGGTGGAAGTAACCACACCCTGACCGTTAGATTACCTACGACATAGGCACTCGAGAACAATCCAACGGTCACGATCATTAACATTGGAAAAGAATACATTAGGTATAGAGCAAAAGGACGCCTAGGGTACATATTAGAGGTTTCAAGTAGTTGAATGGACTCCTCATTAATTGCACAAATTCAAGGGCTCAACAATATGGAGTCAACACATGGCATGAATTTTTCAAAGTGAAATCAGAGGAAGCCCAAGTGTCTCCCCTCAAAGACCTTTTTGAATTACTTCTCAGTCTAAGTCTCCACTGCCCGAAGATGAGTGAAGACTTAGGGGCCAAATGTTGTCCGTGTTTTCACCATAAGACACGTGGTAATAAGGAATGATTGGTGACAAGGAAAGTCATGAGGGTCTTGGAGTGTGAACTCTTCCAGGCAACCTAGTCTGGCCAATACGTGGGTGTCTCCGAGTGAGGCCATGCCCCGAGGTCTGTCTTCGAGGCGATGATATCTCTGAGTTAGGCCACGTCCCAAGAATTCCCCGAGCCAATCTCTAGGTCATGGATGTCTTCAAGCGAGGACATGTCCCGAGAATTTCTCCTTATTCGCCCATCTTCCAGGCGTAGGACTCTAGTCCTCGGACCCAGAGTGACTACCAGGTGTCAGTCACTGTGGGCATGGGTAGGCCTCGATCAATGGTGTTGAGTTCGAACACTCGACAATAGACATTTTCCACAACGTTGCTTGACATGGCCAAATGTGTGCCACACCTTGATAATAAGAGATATGTTTCCCATAATGTTGGTACGCAACTATCTACAATGGGCCCCATCCAATCTGCCTGGGTTGTAGTCTCTATTTAGTGCAGTCCTTTTTGTGTTAATTCACCATTAACACCCCAGAATGGGGGAATTTTGTAATAATGATATATGATTAACATTAATGACCCCGTCCTCTATAAATAGGAGTGAGATATCACTAAATACCAGAGACTTGTGGACTAGGGCTCTTTTATTGCCTGAGACCCTAGTGTTCTTTTATATTTTTTTTCTTTATACACTCAAATTTAGTTGATAGCGAAAAAGGGAATCAAAATTTTTAATTGATTAATTAATCTCAAAAATTAATAATTAATTAATTAATCTCAATTACATATTTTCCCCGAAAAACAAATTTCTTCAAAATATGTCTTTTCACTCATTTTTCCGAGTTTCAACTCTTACATTGAATAGTGTTGCTACCTTTGGGACCTATGGACCTATGGACCTATAATTTCAAGCTCCAATAAATTTAGATTATTAATTAAATATTTTTAATATAATAATCTTAATTTATTAATCTCAATATTATTCCACTAAAAATATGAGATCCCACTCTTGCGATTATAGACATATAACTACAGAGTATTTTTTAACGATCAAAAGTGTCAATCGATTTAATCATTATATACAATTCGATCTTTTTAAGTACCATTAATTTTACTAGTGATGGTTAATTCATAAACTGATTTATGAATTTGAGCTAAGTAACCTTTATGTTCCAAAAGCTAACCCATAAGAGAACCACTATTTAATTCCTCTCAGAAAGGTATAGGTTACATATTTGTATACTATGTCCCTAGACATTCATATCAATGAGTCCCCAAAATAAAAGTTTTTAGCTTGATCATTTTGACAAACCATAACGAGTGAATCAAATGACTCAAATGACATAAACAAGAGTTCATAGTAACTTCAGGGTTAAGATCAATTTGTATATGGTCATCTTATTGATATATTTAATTAATACTTATAAAAATGGTATTTAGTTAAGTATTAATAACATAATTAGTCCAGTTATTGTATAACCACATTATACAAAATACCTTCACTAAGAATTTGATCATTAAATAGTTGACTTTCATAAAAAATAAGAGTTTGTACACGGGATCCCAAAAAGATGTTTACAAGGTAATTATAACCCTCAAAATAGTTACAACAGAAGCTAGCCTAAATGGAAAAAATACAATTTTGGTTCTAGTTCCTGTCAATCCCTCGGCTGTGGCGGTCGAGCAACTGCTGATGTACACACCGCCCCTAAAGCTCTCCAACTTACGACTGGTCCAGCTTTCCTATGCCTTTACCTGTACCACGTAGCACCCGTGAGCCAAGGCTCAGTAAGAAAACTTAATTCAACAAGCCCAAATAAACAACAGTATATGCATAGTAAACTTAGATCAATAAGTTCAATAACCAACATAATATAAGCAATAAGCTTAACAGAAATGCTTAGCTTAAACAAACACATAAACCATTCAAATCAATCAATAGATTAGTTAAGTCCAAGCAGCACTTCTATTTATTATATAATAGTCAGGCCTGGCACCCTTAGGCTGAGTCCTCTAGTCTGATATCCGACCTTGGCACGCTTAGGTCGGGTTGCATTATGCACACTTATTATCTACCTCCGACACCCTTAGGTCAACCTTTGAAATAAATATCATCACAAATATGCATTGCACATCATGAAATCAAAGACAACCTATACAAGCATGCCTAACTAGATAATCTCAGATACAAATATATTTTCACAACCCGGGTGCTGTTTTCTTACCTCAAGTCCCGAGCTGAAGGTGTAAGTTGCTCCCGAGCACGATCCTCAATCTCGAGCCTTAATGGAAACCCTAGTCACAAAGCGATAATGGATAACCATTAAAACCTAAACCAATTTAAAGCTTTAGAATCATATACTAGCCTTTCGGACCCCGAATCCTACTAAACCTTAGAACCTGATTTGGTTATTTCTCTCAATTAGTGTCACGACTTTGGCCCAAAGGCCGGCGACACTCTACAAGTCAGAGAGACCCAAGGCTCTCTCTTATGGGGGACGCGGGCCACGACGCACCCTTTCCTGTGCTGCGATGCCTAGGCAACGTCAGGGACCCCCAGGGCCTTCTCGCACACACAGGCCGCGACGCCTGAAGAACAGGGTCGCGGTTGAAACCCAAAAACCCAGAAATCTTCAACGTTTTCAATCCAAAAATCCTTCAGAATTTCCCAATCGAAACCTCCTTTTTCCCTAAATCAAACCCCCAAACCAGTTCACTGCAGCATATACAGTATTTATGACCTATAAACTAGCTAAAAACGACCTCAAATCTCAAAACTAGAGGTTAACTAAGCATCCTTAAGAATATTTAGAACTAGACCATAAATTCAACAGATCAAGGTTTATAATCTTACCTCAAGAGTAATATTGGTGCTCAGCTGTCCCCCTATCCTACTCCTAGCTTGATTCCCTAAGTTCCCAAAGTCCTTCAAAGCCTTAGAGTGCGGGAGAGATAAACGAGAGAGAGAGAGAGAGAGAGAGAGAGCTGAGGGAATGGTTAACTGGTTTCTTCTTACTTCCTGTAGTTTTGTTAAGTATATCCCTTAATACAAAAGACAAAAATGCCCTTAAACTTACCCTTAGCCTTTTTAACACTACCAAGGGCAAAACTGTCTTTTGCCACCATTTTCCCGCTAAACCTCAAGTAGCCCTATAGATTCCCAATTGATCCCGAATTACCCTAATAATTCCCAAATAATTACCCGTTACTCGGTAAATCCCAAATATACACTAAGTTCCCAAAATACCCCAAGGCTCACCCCAAGCTGAGTATTAGACCCTGTTGTCACTATTCTGCTAATCCGCTCACTAGGATCGCCTCGAGTCGAATACTACAAAATATCCACATAATAATGTGGTCTCAATCATTTAACACATATAATCACATTTATGCCCTCAATGAGCCAAAATCACAATTATGCCCTATTTAACAGGAACAGGCCCACATGCATATTCAATACTCGTAAACATGCATATATATATTCACATTATCATACAAATCATGTATGCCACCTAGTTTCAAATTTAATCAATTAATTTCACACATATATCAAATTATGCCCTCCCGGCACACTAATCAAGTCACTAAGCCTTATTAGCATTTTTGGGATGTTATAATTTTTTATGCAACCCAATGACTCAATCATGGATTTGACTGATAACGACTGACTTTCCTTACTGCATAACAAATGTCATGTCTTGTACACAACACGAGGCACATAAGATTGCCTACTGCAGAGGCATATGGATACTATCTCATGTCTTCTTCTTCTTGAGGTGTCTTAGGACATTTCTATTTAGAAAGACAATTCCATGATGGGTTGGCATCTCACCATTTTTGGAATTTTGGTTACCGAAGTGTTCCAGTACCTTATCAATATAAGTTTCTTGAGACAACACTAAAACTTTGTTTTGTCGATTCCTAAGGATCTGAATGCCCAGAACATAGTTTGCTTCTCCCAAATCCTTCATTTGGAATTGCTCAACTAGAAATTTCTTTACTTTTGTTAATGTTTCTATGTCATTTCCAATCATTAGAATATCATCAACGTAGAGAACTAAGAATACCACTATTTCATCTTTGATTTGTTTATAGATACAAGGTTCATCAATGTTTTGTTCAAAACCATACCTTTTTATTGTGTCATCATTTCTTAGATTCCAAGATCTTGAATTTTGTTTGAGTCCATAAATAGACCTGAAAAGGATGCAAACCTTTTGCTCTTGACCTTTGACTTCAAACTCTTCTGGTTGAGACATATAAATGGTCTCATCAAGAAAGCCATTTATAAAGGCTATCTCTACGTCCATTTTCCATATCTCATAATCCATGCAAGTAGCTATGGACAAGAGTATGCGAATTGATTTTAGCATGGCTACAGGAGAAAATGTTTCTTCATAATTACCTCTTTTCTCTGGGTATAGCCTTTGGCTATAAGCTTAGCTTTGAAATTCTCTACTTTCCCACCCGCTCCTATTTTCTTCTTGAATATCCATTTGCAACCTATATGTTTAACATTTTATGGCAGAACTTCATGAATCAAGACAGAATTTGAATACATCGAATCCATTTCCAGGTTCATGGTGTCTTGCCATTTTTCTTTGTTCGATGGATCATCTTTGTTTGTGTCAGAAAAAAGCATTTGAACTTCGTGTTCATAGAAAATTTGTTGCCTAACAACCCTCTCACTATGATGAGGTTCTATATTATTCTGAATAGAACTTGTGACTTCTTCTTGTCTTTGTTCATTGTGAATAGCTGGCAATTTATTTAATTGATCTGAGACTATTTCCTCTAGTAAACCTTTACTTCCTCTAGTAAACCTTTACTGCGAGGCTTGTGGTTTTTAATATAGTCATGTTCAAGAAAAGTTGCATTTGTCAATACAAATGTTTTGTTTTCTTTTTGCACTATAGAATATACCACCTCTAGTCTCTTTGGAATACCTTACAAACATGCACAATTCAGTCAGTGAGTCCAACTTCTCAGTCTTTCCCTTTTGCACTTGTGTTGGACACCCCCAAATATGAAATGGTGTAAACTAGGTTTACTACCATTACATAGTTCTAATGGTGTCTTTTGGATTGACTTAGATGGAACAACATTTAATAGGTACATTTCACATTTTATTGCATAGCCTCAGAACGACAATGGTAATGATAATTAGCTCATCATTTATCTAACCATATCCAGTAACATCATGTTCCTTCTTTCTGAACAACCATTTTGTTGTGGCATTCCAAGTGCTGTGAGTTGGGATTGAATTCTATGCTCACGCAAATGATCCTCTAATTCATAATCCAAGTACTCTCATTCTTGATAAAATCGAAGAACTTTTAGCGATTTACCTAACTACTTTTCATATTTAGCTTGGAATTCTTCGAACTTTCAAAAAGTTTCAGATTTACTTTGCATTAAGTATAGGTAACCATATCTTGAAAAATCATCAATAAAAGTGACAAAATATTCATACCCTTCTCTTTGTTGTACATTAAGTGGACTGGAAACATGAGTGTGTACAAGTTGGAGTGGTACATTAAGTCGACCGCAAATGTGAGTGTATATAAGTTGGAGTGGTATTGGATCTTTTGATTCACCCGTTAAGGTCACTTAGTATAATGAGGCTAATGGCTTTGGTTTTGAAGATTCAATATCATGAATGCCTGGGAACATGATTTACAAAAATGGAATCCATACTTTTCTAACTGATCGAATATTGGTTCCCTTAAGGGTTTATTTTAGAATTGAATAGTTATTTAGCTCAAATATATAATTTGATTATAGATGAATTATTTGCTAGTTAATTAATGGTACTTAAGGATCAAGAGGAAATTAGAAGGGTAAAACGGTAATTTTGATAAGCTCTAATTAAAAAACCAGTAAATGGAGGACAAAACTACATTTGTTGATTATATCAACGGACTACAAGAGAAAACTCTGGAAATATAATTCTTTAGATACTTAAGTGCAATAACATATTTATAGTGGAGTAATCATGAAATTAATAAATAAGATGATTAGATTAAATAATTTAATTAATAATCTGGTTTATTGATGCTTCATATTATAGGTCCATGGTTCACAGATCACCTCTGTCCTACGTTGTCAAGGGTAAGGCTGTCAAAAGAGAGATTTGTAGAGAGAAGGACTTAATTACAAATGAATTCATTTTCTAGGGCAAGGAAATAATTATGTGATAGTTATAGGCAAATATTAATTATTTAACTATATAGTTTTTTTTAAAAAAACTATATGTTAAAATGATTATTAATCATCTTTGGATTAATATAGAGAGAGATTAATAATTATCTTATTTATAATAAGTTATTTATTTATTTAAAACTGATATTTTAAGATAAAGTTAACTTTAAATTGACTTATATTTTTTATGGGAAAAATATATTATCTTAAATGTTAATTAAGCAATCAAATGAAAAAATTAGGAAAAATCATAATGTGGCTCACGACACACTCACTCTACAGTGAGTGTGTGTGGCGCCACTAAGGGATAGAAATATCTCTGGGATTTGAATTTTTAATTTCAAACATATTTATTTATTTAATTATATATTTAATTTTTTATTTTTAAATATGATTTAAATTAAATAGGCTTTAATTGATCAGTTTTATTTTAATATAATATTTGTATGATCCTGACTGATAGTAATAAAATTTTAAAAGATCCATTTCGTTGCATATCCTAATTTATCATATAGAATACTAACAATTGGTACCTCAGCAGTCTACTAATATGTATATATATATTAAATGTTGTGTGGGTTTCTTGCATTTGTTATATGTATATTGAATGGATGGATGTGTCTTTTGAATGTTTGGTAGAATGATGGATCGTTAATTATATTGTGCTATTGGGTTAGGAATTTGAATTTCTAGATCTTTTGTTAGCCATAAAGGGCATAGGATTTTTGTAAATTTTAGTTTTGAAATTTAAGATTTGAAAAATTCTGTACACAAAGAAAAGAGGGACTCGAGCCACCAGCCACCAAGCCAGCGATCCAAGCCCCTGCTCCTACACGCATCACTTAGGCGAGATCCTGCTCTTGTGCGCATCGCCTAGGTGAGATCCTACTCCTGTGATCATGCCTCCATGCGAGCCCCACACTTGCCCAGCTGACCCACGCCCCTGCGCTACCCTCGCGCGTGCACTAGAACCACGTGCCTAGTCCCTTCGCCGAGCCTCTACGCCAGCTGCACTACATCAGCTTGCCGAGCCCTCTTTAGGCTCACCTAGCTGTCGACCCTAGTGATCTAGGGCACCAATCTTGGTGCCCAAGATAGATCCTAATGTTTTGCTGATATCTTTTATTTAATTAAAATTTTAAATTGTTTGAATTTAAAAGAATAATTATCTCATTTTATTTTTGTTAGAAAATTAAATATCTTTTAGTTGGTTAAGATCTTATATTAAGTTTAAATAATTATTAGAATTTGATTTTTTAATTATTTAAATTCAACTAAATTAAAAAGATGAAAAACATGGTTATTTAATTAAAAGTTAGTTTTAATTAAATAAATTAGTTAGAAAGTTAGTTTCTAATTAATTAGTTGGGCCTAACAAATTATAAAGAATTATAAAGAAAGCCTAAAAGAGAGTAGAATCATTCTTGGAGTCTTGCAAACAACTAAATACCTATTTTATAATTTTATTTCTATTTGTTTAAAGGGTTGTAAATTTAGAAATACCAAATAGCTATTGATTCATCATTTATTTATTGTATTCAATTAAATAAATGTTAATTAATATTTGATTGATAACTTGATCATGCATTAGTCAATTACATATCATTCATGAAACCCCACACAGTTTTCATTAATTATGCATCTTTTAGAAACATGATTATTTATGATTGTACTAACTGTTTATATGAATTGTTTTGGAGAAATAAATTGCACGTAAACTACTAAGTATTAAATTAGTTAAAACTTGGTAAGTCACGCCATAATAAAGACAATTGTTTTTATAGGCCTCTAAGATAACAAACTTTATTTAAAAAGTGTTTTAGTAAAGTTAGATGAATGTAATGGGCAATTATTTGGATCAAATTAATTGTAGAAACAGACTCTTTTATAATTAAATGAATTTTATAATTAATTACATTCGCAGGGTTACTAATTAAACTAGTACTAAATTTTTAATTAATTGATTAGTTTAATAAAACACATTTTTCCTAAATAGTAAGCGGGAGAAGGTGATCAACTTAATGTGACCTATGATATCCATTATTAGTATAACATTGTGAGATATGAATAGGGCATCGAGGCGGCTTTGTTTCCACCCCCTAAGGAAGGTTTCTAGACATATTAATACCTAGGTTGACTTCTTACGAATATAGGAAAGAGTTATGTATTTTAGACTTGACCAACCCTAAGGCGGCACTCTGTAACTTAAGTCATGAATTTTAAAATAATGGGTTACACTTACAAAGATGCAATTAAGCTTTTGCGGTGGATAATTGCATCTTGACCAAACCAGTGGTACTTTATTTTTAAAAGAACAAATAAAGAGTTATTTTAAGTTTTAAATAATAAAGATAAGATTGTCTTATAAGCTATTTGAATTTAACTAGACTGACCCTAAGGCAACACTTTATTTGTTGAGTAGTTTTATCGTGGAAAAGTAAACGTTAGTTTTTGTGTTATAATCATTGCATTCATGAAACTTATTTACTTTCAAAATTATTGATATTTTTCAAATAGTAATATTATTGTGTTTTATTTCTTTCAGTAATGTCGAACAGTGGCAGTCCAAATACTGCATTACTTTCACTTGAAAAACTTAATGGTGATAATTTTATAACATGTAAATCGAATTTGAATTTGATGTTAATTTGTGAGAACGATAAATTTTTCCTAACTGAGAAATGTCCTGAAGAGCTCGTTGCCAATGCCCCGAGGAATATTCAGGAAAAATATGATTCCTTTATTCAATCCAACAATAAGGCTAAGTGTTACATGCTTGTGAGCATGAATTATTTTATTAGAAGAAAGCATGAACCCATGGAAACTTCTTTTGAGATAATGGAATCTCTACAGGCCATGTTTGGGTAGCAATCTGATCAAAGTAGACATGAGGCTACTAGAACCTACATGACTACTAAGATGAAGAATGGTGTTTTTGTGCGTGAACATGTCTTGAGCATGATCAACGTGATGCATGAAGTAGAAATAGATGGGGCCGTCATTGATGAGAGTACACAAGTAAGCACCATGCTTAAACCGCTCACTCCTGCTTTCTTCACATTCACAACCAACTATATTATGAATTAGTTGAAGTTCAACATGACCCAACTGTTGAATGAACTACAAAGATTTGAGTTTCTTAAGAAACCATAACTAAAGAGACTGAGGCAAGTGTGGCAGTGGAGAAACCTTCATCCTTCGAGGATAAAACCAAGAAGAGGAAGAAGAACAATGACAAGGAAAAAAGTAAGGGCAATAAGTCCAAGAAAGGCAAGAAGGCACCAAGGGCCCACGAGAACAAGAATGAAAATAACTCTAAGAAGAAAGAACCAAAGGGAAAGTGTTTCAACTGCGGAGTTGAAGGTCACTGGAAAAGAAACTGTAAAAAAGTATCTCTCTGAGCTAAAAAAAGGAAGGTAAATTAGATTTGCTTGTACTTGAAGCTTGTATAGTGGAAGACGATAGGTCATCTTGGGTGTTAGATTTAGGAGCCACTAACCATGTTTGTTCTTCTATGCATATACGTAATTCATCAAGGGAAATTGCTGATGGCAAGGTAACTATGCGAGTTGGAGGTGGTACACTCATTTTGGCAAGAGCAAAGGGAACAATACGTTTATATTTTGGGAACAATTATCTTATTTTTAATAATTTTTATTTTATTCTTGCATTTTCTAGAAGCTTAGTTTTTATATCTATATTGCATGAACAATTTTTTGATATTTCATTTAATAATAATGCGATTGTTATTTCAAAGAATGGTTTAAAAAATTGTGAAGTAGAACAAACAAACGAATTGTATATGCTCAAACCTAATGAACGATCTCTAATTAACATGGATTTATTTAAAGTAGCCAAATAAAAAGGAAACAAAAGACAAAGTTTCAAATGAGGATGACACATATCTTTGGCGTCGCAGAATTGGTTATATAGAACTAGATAGGATAAACCAGTTTACAAAAGATGAACCTTTGAGAGAACTAAGAGATGGAACTCTTCTGGTTTGTGAATCTTGTCTGGAAGGCAAAATGACCAAACGTCCTTTATCTGCGAAGTGCAACAGATCTAAAGAACCTTTGGAGCTTGTACACAGCTATGTCTATGGTCCAATCAATGTACAAGAAAGATGTGGGTATGACTAATTCGTCACTTTTATTGACGATTACTCAAGATATGGTCATACTTATCTAATGCTTAGGAAATCTGAAACCTTTTGTATGTTCAAGAGTTCAAAGTTGAGGATGAGAATCAATTAGGTAAGACTCTTAAAACACTTCGATCAGATCGAGGTGGTGAATATTTGGATTTAGAATTCAAAGATTTCATGCTGGAGCATGGTATTCTATCCAAACTCACAGCACCCAGAACACCACAGCAAAATATGTTTCAAAAAGAAGAAACATGACCTTGTTGGACATGGTTAGTTCTACGTTAAGCTACTATTCACTTCCTCTCTCAATTTGGGGATATGCACTTCCAATGACAGCTTACATTTTGAATGTGGACTCATCTAAGACCATAAGCAAAACTCCATTAGAAATGTGGAAGGGAAATAAACCTAGTTTGCACCATTTTCGCATTTGAGGTTGTCTTGCTCATGTTCTTAGACCTAAATCAAGGAAGCTTAATTCTGTTGGGGATTTATGCTCTAATTAAAACCCAATTTCTTTGTAATATCAATAAAAGAATTGAAATCATTTTTGACTTGGTCAATCACATTGCATACATGTTTTATTTTCATGATTATTTGTTTAATATAAAAGTCTATTAAAACCCGAGCATATAGCTAATCATATTTATAGTGACGTAATCATAGTGGAATATAAATATGATTATATGTTCAAAATAAGTTAGATTAGTAAGTGAAAAGGATTTACACGGACTTGCCAATCTACAATGTAATCTCCTTACACATTGTAGTGCTATATTCCTTCCAGAACATTAGCAAAGAAGATAAGATCAGATGTATTTGTTATATTGGACTGGACCGATATTGACTGTAGATAAGATAAGAAGACATACCGTTATTGTCTATTCTAGTCATATCATATAGTTGAACATAAGTCAATTCAATCTCAATTCTGAGTGGTTAGTATTCTAAATGATTGTATTATTTGAGTTCTTTGACTTGTTCGTTACCAGCTTATCCTACGGACTAGCCCATACTTACATATTGGGAACTCGGTAGTATAATTGAGTGGGAGTGTTAATCATTGATATGAACATCTATAGCTTTTGATGAAGAAGTGAAATGCTGGTTTCCATTTAGTTTGGTTCAAGGTGCTAAATGACAGAGATCTGATTTCAATAATTAATATTAGTTTACTAAAATATCATTTGCAAGGAACTAAGTTTTTTAAGGATAAAATACAATGAGGGGTAAAACGGTATTTTAGTCCGATCTCATTGTAGACCGTCTATAGAGGATTGAGTGACAATTACGGTTGCAACAATTTATAATTAATAACGTATTTATATTTCTTATAGAGCGTTCTATGAATTTAAGAGTGCAATTTCGAGTCTTTAGTGGAGTCACGAAGAATTAATAAGTTAGTAAATCTAATTGTTAGATTTATGATAACTTATTGGAGCTTGATTTCATAGGCCCATGGTCCCTACTGTACCTTGGATAAAATCATTTAGATAGTCTTAATTAATTTATTTAATTATCAATTAGAATTATTAAAGTTGACCAAGTCAATTTTGGATAGTTTCACAGAGTTATGTAATTTAGAGAAGAAAAGAGAAATTATGGCTGATTTATTAATTAAGATATATTGGTATCTAAATTAATAAATAAGTTTAAATCAAGGTTCAAGTTATAAATAATTAAATTGATAAAGGATTTGAATAATTATTTAATTAATTAATCAATAGAAAATAATACATGCCTTGATTTTAAGTCCAACGAGCATATAATTAAAGGAGAAATTTCATGGGCTTAAAGCCCATGATAATTTCGACCTAGGGCTGATATTGTCTATTATTCTATTAATTTTTTTAATTAAATTAAATGGCCTAATTGTGTCTATAAAGGGAGTACTAAGTGAGAGATGACAGAAACAAGTTTCTGAGAATATCAGAAGTTCTAGTAGGTTTTAGATTTTCTCTACAAACATAAGTCATTTTCTAAGCCTCAATTTTGCTCTTCTATTCTTCTTCTCTTTGTATCTATCTCATGTGTTGAGAATTGCCCACCCTTGTCTATGTGATTCTAAGGATACTTTGGAAGGTTGTAAAGAAAATTGAAGAATGATTAAGTTTCTTTGTAATACTCTGGACAGAAAGGATACAAGGGTTAGAGAAACTGAAGGAAAGACTCTATTATTTCGCTGCGTATAATGTAAGTGTTCCTATCATTATTTCTATTTGAATTCAATTTTAGAAACATGTTTTAGGTTTTCTTATATTAATACGTTTAATATAAAACCTACATGAAAATAAACAAGTAACTGTATAAGTTTTCCCGACAACTGACCCCAGAGTCTTTGGTAATCTTTATTTTCATGCATGAACATGTTAAAAATTGAATTATTTGACGTGTTTGAGTAATTGGATGGATTTCATGTTTTTGTGAAACATATTGAATTTTATGTGATTATTAGAAATTTTAGGTTATTATGTTGTGTTTTCTATGCCATTAATTTTTACAACTACTTTATTTTGTATAAAACTTGGTAAAAATTAATTAGAAAACATTTTTTGTTTGAAGAATTGCACTAAACTTTTTTCCTAAAATTTTTTGCCTAGCTACGCACACTCGCGTGTCACCCTCCATGCACGTGCATACTTGCACGCATCCCTCCCCCCTGCGCGGCGCACCTGCGCACATCTGCCCAGCCACACGGGTACTGTTCATCCAAAATTTTCAAATTTTTTTAAATTAAAGAAAATAAAAATTGTGAAATTGATTATTTAAACAAAGCCAAAAATATCAATTTTGTTTTATCATTTAAAAATATTTTTTAAAATAAGATATTTTTGTTGTTTGAGATTTAAATAATTTGATATTTTCTACAAAGATTCAAATTCAAATTTAAAATAGGCTAAAAAATTAATTTTAAATCTCTTAATATTTTAAAATATTATAATTAAGAAATCAGATATTAAAGATATTTTCTTTTAAATAATTGTTATTTTTATTAAATCTTTATTTGAAAATATTAATATCTGTTTATTCTATAATTTTTAATATTAAAATTATTTGAAATTTGAAATTTGTTAGTTAGATATTTGTATGGATATTTGAACTTGTTTAACTATTTTGAGATATTTTAGGGTTGTTATAACTATTAATATATATTTTTTAAAATGGTTAAAATATTTTCTTATAGTTGTAACAACATAATACATTTTTTGAAAAACAGTTAAGATATTGATTTTAAAAATTTTAAATTGGTTAATTTTTTAAAAATATCATTTTTTCAACCTTTTAATAAAATATTTTTGTATAAATGAGATTTAAATTAATTTTTGTTAATTGTTGAGATATCCTATTTAAATTAAAATAATGTTTTTTTCTTTCAAATTAACCTAAACCAAGTTGATAGTTGATAAATGAAATTTAAATTGACTTATTTTTTGTAAAAATTTAATTAATTTGATTTTTTTTTGGATAAATTCTAGAAAATTAATTGTGGTATTTTTGTAAATGAAATAAATTGTGGTATTTTTTACATAAATTCATAGACTTGCTCATATATTAACATGATTAGGCACATCCAATTATAACATGTCTGTTTGCACTATATGTGGTATTTTTGCAATTGAGCTTAGATGCATATAATGACCCATATGTTTGCTAGATATATGGATTTTTCCAAATAAAATATTCATAAAATGATAGGTTTTATTTGGGCCCATTAGAAATGTAAAGTTTAAATTCATCTCTTATGGATGGTTCCACTTGTGAAGGCCCATTTGTTTTGCATGACTATAGTGGACCTAATTAATTAATAACAATTAAAAAAAATGAAGGTTTAAATTCTTGAATTTTGGACCTTGTATGTAAGTATGAGGGTCTTTGTAGTGGGAACGACATATTGGACCCAACCCTCCTCCATGCAAGCCAAATTGTTAAGGCCCATTTGCATGAGTTGGACTTAATTGTATAGGTTCATTATAATAGTTAAACCAAAATATTGATTAGCAACAAATTAATTCTAATTCAATTGAATTTGTTTCAATGTGACACTTTAGAATTAATAGAAAATTATAGGACTTTGGTTTTAAAAATTTAACTTTTTCAAATTTTTGGAGAACCATAGTCATTAATTTTTTAAAATAAATAAATAATAAAAATACTATTTTTAATTTTATAATGAGCTTATTTAAAGAATTATATTTGATCTCCACTGTTGGTTTAACAAGATCGATAACTTAATGGGGCCTCGAGATGCTTTGATTTGTCTCTCTACGGAAGGTGTTCATTAGTTATTTTGACAATGTTAGATTTTGAAAGATAGATAAATATAGGTCAAATTCTACTAGACTCACCCCTACGGTGACTAATAGGACCAAATCTATTGTTTATTGAAATTGTGGGTCTAGCTCGAAAAATAAGAGATTTTTTTTTCTTATTTTGATTGAATAGTAGGTTGTTAATGATGGTGTCCATTATTAAATAAGTGTACAACTTTATTTAACTAGTGATATTTTTTTACTCCCGCCAATCGGGACAAGAATATCTTAGATTAGTTAAAATCCTAAAGAAATAGAGATATGATTGTTTTTAGTATTTTTTATCATATCTTAAATATTTCTTATATATGTTGTGCTATTTCTTGAAATTTGTGTGAATATGAGTTTTATTTAGAAAATGTGATTGATTTCTATTTTATTGATAATTTGTAGTATCATTGTGGCTATGTCTAATCCCATCCTTTCTCAACTTTCTATGGAGAAACTCACTGGAGAAAACTTCCTTAAATGGAAGCAAAACATCAACACTGTGTTGATTGGTGACAACTCCAAGTTCGTCATGACTGAGGAATCCCCGGATGTTCCAACTGAAGGTACCATCAAATCTGTGAGGGATAAGTATGAGTGTTTGCAGGCGGCTAACAACAAGGCGCGGTACTACATGTTGACTAGTATAATTGACACTCTCAAGACAAAGATGGAGAATGTTGAGACGCCCTATGAAATCAAGGATCAGCTCCAAGACATGTTTTGTGCCAAGTCAGGGTATACTCATTTTGAGGCCATCAAGAAATATGCCAATGCTTGGATGACACCTTCTCAACATGTCCGCAATCATCAGATTAATCTGAAAAACTATTTTCAGGAAGTTGAACTGCATGGAGCAACAATAGATGAGGAAACTCAAGTCGGCTTAATCCTCAACAATCTCTCTCCAACTTTCTTGTCGTTCATCACCAACTATGTGTTGAATAAACTCAACTATGGTCTAACACAGCTCATGAACGAGCTTTAGACTTTTGAGTATATCATGGGTGGACCAAGTAAGGGAGGAGAAAAGAAGACAAATACTACCACTGATGCTGATCCATCTAAGGCTGAAGCTAACCAAGCTTCGTCTTCGAAAGCTGGAAATAAGAGGAAAGGTGAAAAAAACAACAACCCTAAGCTTGCAAAGGCTGGAAAGATGAATGCACAACCAAATGCACAGACGCCCAAGGGGAAGAATAAGAAGAAAAAAAAGGTAAAGGTAAGTGTTTTGACTGCAAAGAGAAGGGGCATTGGACACAGGATTGACCCAAGTTTCTAGCAGCGAAAAACAAAAGTAATGATTATATTTCATTTATCTTAGAAACATGTGTTTTAGAGAATGATAAATCCATATGGATTGTTGATTCTGGATCTACTAACCATGTTTGTAACCCTTTACAACTTCTTGAATCGAGGAAGGAAGTGGAGTGTAACGCCCTGGTTACTCCAAGACCGTTACCGTGAGCTTTGAACCGTGCTTAACTCGCTATTAACAGGATAAGGTGAAAAACCAATAAAAAAGGAAAGGATATATTTTATTTAAAACATAAAATTGTTCATGGGCCCATAAAAACATTTACAAGTTATTTACAATACAAAATGGTCATTACAGTGTGAAAATAACAACTCGTCGATCTAAGCGGCAAAAATAGGTTAAACCCCCTAGTTCCTCCGAGAAACTCCTTGGTCGTGGTGGTCAAGCGGCTGCATATGTACACATCACCACCTAAGCTCTCCACTCAAGGCTGGGTGAGCTTTTCTTTCCCTTTACCTGTACCACATAGCACCCATGAGCCAAAGTCGAGCAAGAAAACTCATTACTGCATGTAAATAGTATCAAATGATGATTATGATAATCATACAAAGCTTATAGTCCGAAACAAATTAGTGAATATCACTTTGAGGTTTTGTTTAACCATGATGGGGCTTATAGCCCTAATCAGATGAGTGACTGACGAGCAAGTCACTGACGTAAATCAGATGAGTGACTGATGGGTAGTCACTAGCTTAAACAGATGAGTAGTCACTAGCTTAAACAGATGAGTGAGTCACTACGGGCTCAACACCCATAGCCGTGTGACGAAGCAGTCACCTGGGCCCTCTGGCTCTGGCTCTAAGTGACTAGCCATAGGCTAGAAAAGTGCTTTTAGTTTTCATTGAACTTGAGGTCGGTCCGACATAAATGCTCATTTTGAGTAATTCAATGCATATGTTGATTAGATCTAATCTTTGTCGGCTTGCGTTAAACACGCTAAGACCATTCTTGACTTATTAGTCAATACCAGGTGACCAGTGCTCAGTATTACTGCCAAACATGACTAGTGAGTCACAGCTTCATAGTTAATACCGACACCATTGACAATTTTGACTAATTAGTCAGTGCCACGCACAAGTAAGCAATGCTGCCAGGCATATCATATGTCAAATATCCAAATGTAGGGCATTCAGCATGCTTACTTAACAGTTGCTAGCATAATTATGATCATGCACAAACACAGAGACTCAAGCTCTGATCAATCTCATATTCAACATTCATGACATGCCCTAATGACATGTTTCTTGTGCATCACATGCATCACATACTGGGTGCAGTTTTCTTACCTCTGGTTCAAGAGAGAATTAATAAAAGACCGACCCTTGAGAATGATCAACCATCTAGTTCCTTGACGATCACCTGGTCATAACCTATTATGGGATTCCATCAATAAATTGAGTAATAAAAGGTTCCCGGACCAAGACCTAGCCTTTGGGACATCGAATCCTACTAAACTGGATAGTAGGAATGATCCCGAGGCCAAAGGTTTGTGTTCCCATGATCAAAACACTACTTTGGCCACAATTGCCCTCAAGCGCCGCGACCCTCAGCGATAACAGAGGCGCCAACCTCAAGCACCTACCCCAAGCGCCGCGGCCCGCCTCCCCAAGTGCTGCGGCCCTCAGGCCCTTCAGCACCACCCTTCCTCTTCAATGAGCTTGGGCCGCGGTGCTCTAAAACAGAGCCACGACCCCACCTGAAACTCAGCCGAAAACCCCTATTTTTCCCCTTGGAACTCATTTCAAAACCTCATTAACGCACTCCCAATATCACAAATCAAAGCCACCAACTATTACCACAACTTATTCACCATATAGCCATCAAAACCTAAGCCTTAAATCATTCAAAACTTCATCAAATTCCCATTTCAATGATCAAAACTCCAATCTCAAATCCAACACAAAAACAGAGCAAGGAACCATAAACTTGAACTAAAATCTTACCGTAAGCTTGAATTGAAACCTCTTGAATGGCTGAACACTAGCCTAAGACCTCAAGCTTCAATCTCCAAGTTTGAATCCCCAAACTTGTTTCAAAATTAAAAGGAAGGAGAAGAGAAAGATATGATCATGAGGAAGGTAGAAAGGAGTCTCTGGTTTGGTTCTGTTTTCTACAGCCATCCATTTAATATACCCTAGGTCAAATGACCAAAATACCCCCATGCTTAATTCATCTCTTAACAGCCCCCAAGGGAAAAGGTGTCCTTTCCCGCCTATCTCATTAATCATAATTAACCCTCTCCAATTCCCACCATACTCAAATACTAATTAAATCATATCCCGTTACTCTTTAATTCCCGGCAATGCTCTAATCACCAAATTATCCCGAGACTCACCCCGAGCCCCGAACTTAAACCTGTTATGACCAAACCGCTAACTTGCACTCAAAGATCGTCTTATGTCGAATGGCTCAAACAAATCCACATTATTATGTGGACACAACAATGATTCACCAACATGCATGAAAATATACAATTACGCCCTCAACGGGTGAAATTACCAAAATGCCCCTATGATGAAATGTGGACCCACATGCATGCATTTAACATCATATTATAATATAATTTACATAAACATGCACATAATAGTTTAATGGCATAATAAATCAATTATGGCCCTCCCGGCCTACTTATCCAACCATTAAACCACATTAGGGATTTTGGGGCATTACATGGAGGAAGGCCCCTTAAAGCTTAGAGTTAGGAACGGAGCGTTCATTGTGGTCTAGGCTATAGGAAGAGCTTGTTTAAAGTTCAGAAATAAATTTTTAATTTTAAATTATGTATTTTTTATTCCGGAATTTAGTAGAAATTTAATTTTAGTTTCCATGTTGCAATTAGAACAATTTTTTATGACTTTCACAAGTTCTAATATATCAATTTCTTTAAATGGATCACAATTGTGTATTGCATGTTTGGAAAATGGGCTTTATATTCTGCGACCTAATGAACCCCTCACTCTTAACAATGAATTATTCAAAGTAGCTAAACCTAGGACTAATAAACGTCAAAAGATCGATAACGATAACAAGACTTATTTATGGCATTTTGAGACTTGGTCACATTGGCTATGATAGGATTCAAGACTTAAAAAGGATGGGCTTTTGAGGGAACTCACCTTAGGTGAATTACTTATCTGTGAATCTTGTCTAGAAGGCAAACTGACCAAGCGTCTATTCTCTGCAAAGGGTGATAAGGCCAAAGAACCACTTAGACATATTCATTCAGATGTTTGTGGACCTTTGAGTGTACGAGACAGGGACAGTTTTGAGTATATCATCCCTTTCATTGATGATTACTCTAGACACTCATGTCTTTACCTAATGCAGAAGAAATCATCAACATTTTCATAGTTTTAGGAATTCCTAGGAGTGGCTCAGAACCAATTAGGTGAAACGTTAAAGATCTTGCGATCTGATAGGTGTGGAGAATATTTGGATATGCAGTTCTAAGATCATTTAACTAAACTTTGGATTTTATCACAACTTACTGCCCCGAATACTCCGCAACAAAATGGTGTAGCGGAATGCCGGAATAGAACTTTATTAGAAATGGTTAGATGCATGCTTAGTTACTCAACTCTACCAACTTCGTTCTGGGGACATGCAGTTGAAACTTTGAACGACATTCTTAATGCCGTGTTGTCCAAATCAATCCCCAAAACACCTTTAGAACGCTAGAATGGTCGTGAACCTAGTTTACGACATTATAGAATCTGGGGGTGTCCCGCCCACGTCTTGAGGAAAAAAGAGGGAAAGCTAGAACCGTGAACTGAAGTTTTCATATTTTTTGGCTATCCTAAAGGTAATCATGGAGGAATTCTCTATAGTCATTCGGAAAAGAAAGTGTTTGCTTCTATGAATGCTACTTTTCTCGAAAATGACTATGTCCAAAACTTCAAACCACCCAGCAAAGTAGTTTTAGAGGAGATGGTTAAAGTATTCACTCCAACCAATGTTCCATCTTCATCAACGTGATTTGATGATGAAATTCCCACTCTTCATGTCCAACCGACGCAAGTCGATTTAAATTAAGAAAGTACCACTGTTCGTGAGCAAACAATCACGGAGCCAACCTAATTCGCTATGGTTTGGATGGTGAAACCAATATGGTTGTTGGTGACATTGGTGACGATGATCCGTTGTCTTTCAAACAGGCAATGGCTAGCCCTGAAAAGGAACCATTTCTCGAAGCCATGAAACAGGAAACGGAGTCCATGTACTCAAATTCCTTCTAGGATCTTGTGGAAACACCTAGTGAATTTATGGCCATTGGGTGCAAATGGATCTACAAGAAGAAATGAGGTGTTGATGGAAATATTGAAACTTATAAAGCTCGATTAGCGGCAAAGGGTCATACCTAGAGAGAAGGCATGGAGTATGAGGAAAACGTTTAGTTGGGTAGCAATGCTCAAGTCCATTCGCATCCTCCTATCCATTGCAGTCACTCTCGACTACAAGATCTGGAAAATGGACGTCAAGACAACTTTTCTTAATGGAAAGTTGACAAAGTCATTTATATGGATTAGCCAGAAAGATTTAAAGTAGCCGAAAAAGAAGGAAAAACCTGCAAGTTGAATAGGTCCATCTATGGACTTAAGCAGGCATCTCATTCTTGGAATCTTAGGTTTGATGAAATAATCAAAACCTATGGATTTGAATAAAATATTGATGAGCCTTGTGTTTACCAACTGAAGGAAAATCAAATAGTGGTATTCATGGTTCTTTATGCAGATGATATCTTACTCATTGGAAATAATGTTAAGAAATTGTCAGATGTGAAGAATTGGCTGAGCACTCAATTCCAGATGAAGGATTTGGGTGAAGCAAGTTATGTTCTAGGTATCCATATTATCAGGGATAGAACGAATAGAATCTTTGCTCTATCTCAAGAAGATTACATTGATAAAGTGTTTGAACGTTTCTCAATGAAAAATTCCAAGAAAGGACGTTTACAGTCCCGCCATAGAATTCATTTTTCAAAGAAGCAGTGTAACGACCCCAAATTCGTTAATGAGGCTTAAGGGCCTTGATTAGTGTGCCAGGAAGGCATTACTGGATTAAATGTGTAATTATATGTTTAGTAATGTTTTTATGATAATATGATATATATATATGTGATAAATGTGAGAACCACATTATTATGTGGGTAGGTTTGCAGAGCACAACTCGAGGCGATCCTATGGCTAGTTAGAGGGGAAAAGTTACAATAGGGCTCAACAGTTGACTTTGGATAAGTCAGGGGTATTTTAAGTATTGGGGTAGTGATTTGGACTATTGGGTTATGAAAATAAATATATGGAGATATATTTGAGGTTAGGAAGTCTAAGCGGGAATATTGGGGGATTTTACCATTTTTCCCTTGGGGACGTTTTCGGCACCCCGAGCCTTGGGATTAACTTAGCGGGTAAGACAAAAGTTAGGAAGTCTTTAGAAAAAAATATTAACCGACTTATTTCCTTTCTCAATTAGACTTTTCTCTCAAGGAACACTCAAGAAACATTCAAGAGGAAAAACAGAGGAAAATTCTTGAGAAATTGGAGCTGTAGATTGCTGAGAATTTAGAGGAATTCAGGGGGAATTTAGAGGCTTAGCTCAGTAAACAATCCAGAACTAAATCAAGACTAAGGTAAGGGTTAATCCATGTGTTTTCTTGAAGTTTAACTTTGTGTACCAACTGGTTATTGAGGTGCTGTCCAATTATTGATTAGGGTGGAATTTAGCTGGGAAAACTTGGGAATCAGCAGGACTTTGGATAGAGGAAAGGTTCTATTAATAAGGTAAGCTTTACTCCATGAATTAGAGGTTTGAATTTGAGTTCTTGACTGGTTAGTTTTGGGTGGTTATGTTCTTGGGTTTCATAAATTAAAAAGAGAATTCTAGTGTGTGTTGGGCTGGGTTTTCTGTGGAATTGAGTTGTTTAAGTCATGACAAAAGTGTTGGGATTGTTGGGTGTTGACGTAGGGAGCTTAAGGGTGGTTTTGGCTATGGTTTCAAGCCTAGAAATGGTGGGAATTCTAGGTTCGAAGGGAAGGGCCGCGGCTCTGTTCTAGAGCATTGCGGCTCGAGGATGAAGAAAGGCCAAAGAGGCTCGGCCAAGGGTGGGCGCCGCGGCGCCCAAAGCAAGGGCCGCAGCGCGTGTCTTTGCCAGGGTGGTCCTTGGTTCTGTTTTGAGGCTAGGGCCGCGGCTAAGCTTCAAGGGCTGCAGCCCTTAGTTGTGTACATGAACTTTTGAGGATTTTAGGCATGGGAATGTGGTCTAGTATGCTCAGAATTGGTTTCACCACCGTGCTTGGTGGAATTCAGATTCTCAGGAGTTAGTTTTGTAACCGGAAACCTATATTTGAATATTAATGGAACCCTATATTTTGGTTGTGACTAGGTGATAAAGGCTTAGGCTCGGGAACGGATCGTGCTTGAGGGGCGTTGCTCGTAATTCAGTAACTGTAAAGATTAAAGGTAAGAAAACTGCACCTACTTGAATAAAGGTGATGGGACTAAGGGTTCCCTATTGTAAATTCTTGAAAAGATGGTATTATGCCATGCAAGCCATTTAGTGAACCAACAGTCTAAGAGTGCCAAGGGTTTCACTAGCGCACAGGGCGCGACTCGACCACTGGTAGCCGAGGACAGCTTATTATGCACTGAGCTCAGTTTAAGCGGGCTGGAGTCAGTGGGATAAACAGAGGGTGCAGCCTAAGTCGTTGACCCTGAATATTATGTGATATGAGTGATATAAGTGATTGATTGCATCTTGTGATATGAGTGATATAAGTGATTGATTGCATCTTGAATCTGAATATATGTGCTGAATGTCTATTGTGGATTATTTGAAGAGAGTTCATGCTTGATGAATTAACTGTCTGATATCATTGATTGTGTCGTATATGATGTTTTATTGCTGGGCCTTGGCTCACGGGTGCTATGTGGTGCAGGTAAAGGCAAGGGTAAGCTTGATCAGCCTTGATTGGAGAGCTATGCGAGCGAAATGTACTTAGCCAGTTGCTCAGCCGCCACAGTTGAGGTTTAGGCAGGGACGCGCGACCCAGAGATTTACTATTTTGCCTTAGTATGGCTAACCTTTGTTTATGTATTTTTGGGAGTCTGTAAATCAACTTTGAACTCTGTTGCTTTTGGGATCCCGTGTATATGACAGTTTAATTATATAAAATGAGTCTTTTGAGACCAAAACCTTTTAACCCTAGCTCTTACATGTTCAATAGCATGTTTTTAAAATGATGACTTGATTAGCAAGTCTTGCACCTTTATAAGTACACAGTGTAGTGGTCTTGGCTATCGAGGGCGTTAAAAGCAGTCTCCCCAGACTTCTGAAGAGGAATATGAAATGAGAAAAGTTCCTTACGAATATGTATTTGGAAGTGTGATGTATGCTATGTTGTGTACTAGACTAGATATCTACTATGCAATAGGAGAAGTGAGCATGTATTAGTCAAACCCAGGACCAGAACATTAGATAGTTGTTAAGCATATCTTGAAGTATTTAAGGTTGACTAGGGATTATATGTTAGTCTACTAGGGTGGTGTTCTGAACCCTTTAGGCTACACCGATTCAGATTTTCAGAGTGACGTCGATGACAGGAAGTCTACTTTTGGAATGGTGTTTGCTCTTGCGGGTGGAGCTGTGATATGGATACGCATTAAGCAGTCTGGGATCTCCGATTCCACCATGGAGGCTGAATACATAGTTGTGTCAGAAGAAGCTAAGGAAATAGTCTAGCTAAAGAAGTTCTATTCAAATCTTGGTGTTATTCCAGAAATGGATAAACCGATTGTGTTTTTTTGTGACAATACAAGAACGATAGCCAACTCGAAAGAACCTCGAAGTCATAGGAGGAGTAAGCACATAGAAAGGAAGTATCATTGTAATGCCCCAAAATCCCTAATGAGGTTTATGGTTGGATTAGTAGGACGGGAGGGCCATACTTGATTTATTATGCCATTAAATGATTATATGTATGTTTATGTGAATTATATTATTATATGACGATAAATACATGCATGTGGGTCCACATTTCATTATAAGGGCATTTTGGTAATTTGGCCCGTTGAGGGCGTAATTGTATATTTTCATGCATGTTGGTGATTATTGATAAGGCCACATTATAATGTGGATTTGTTCGAGCTATTCGGCATGAGACGATATTTGAATACTAGTTAGTGGTTTGGTCATAATGGGGTTGATTTTGGGGCTCAGGGTGAGTCTTGGGGTAATTTGGCGATTAGAACGGTACCGGGAATTAAAAGGGTAATGAGATATGATTTATTAGTATTTGAGAATATTGAGAATAATGAGAATTGGAGAGCGTTAATTATAATTAACGAGATAGGCGGGAAATAACAAATTTTCCCTTGGGGGATGTTAAGGAAAATAATATGACCTAGGGGCATTTTGGTCTTTTGACCTTAAGATATATATCATCCATAGGAAGTTGTAAGAAGCTTAAGAAAAAACAGAGCAACTGGTTTGTTCTCCCGTTCATCTTCTCCTTCTCCTTCCCTTTGAATTTTTGAAGCTCCAATTGAGGATTCATGCTAGGGAATGTAGCCTTGAGGGTTTAGGATTGTGTTCAGCCATTGAAGAGTGTTTAATCTTGTGCTTGAGGTAAGATTCAGCCATGAAATTTATGGTTTTTACTCTGTTTTGAAGTTAGTTTCGAGCTAGAACTTTTGATTATAAAATTGAGTAATTGGTGTGATTTTTAGTGGTTCAAAGCTTGGGTTTTGCTGTTGGAATGTTGGTTGTGTTGTGGTAATGCTTGGTTTGGATTTGGAGATGTTTGAGAAAGTTTTTGGAAGGATTAAAAGAGGGAAAAAACAAGGTTTTGATGGGAGAAAATAGGGGTTTTTGGCTGATGGGCAGGTAGGGCCGCGACTCTTAGGAGGCATACCGCGGCATAGAGTGTAGGAGCTTGAGGCTGGCGCGTCTGTTTGGGAGGCGGGCCACGGCATGGTGGAGTAGGGTTGCAACTCTTAAGAGCAGTTTTGGTCAGAAATGTGTTTTTGTCATGGCAACTCAAACCTTACGCCTCAGGATCGTTCTTACTATCGGGTTTAGTAGGATTCGACGTCCCGTGGGCTAGGTCTTGATTCGGGAACATTTTGTTGTTCATTTTATTGATGGAATCCCATATTTGGTTATGACTAGGTGACCGCTAAGGAACTAAAAGACTGATCATTCTCAAGGGTCGTTCTTTTATTATTCCACACTCAAACCAGAGGTAAGAAAACTGCACCCCATATGTGTCATGCATGATTATTCACGAGTCATGTTTAGTGAGATATATGTGGACAATGATTGCATATTAAATACTTAGCAATCTTTCTTACTTGTGAATGGCACTGACTTATTAGTCAGAATCGACAATGGTGTCAGTATTAACTATGAAGCTATGAAGCTGTGACTTACTAGTCAAGTTCGGTAGTAGTACTGAGCATTGGTTGTATGATATTGGCTTAAGAAACAAGAATGATTGTAGTGTGTTTAACGCAAGCCGAAAAGATTAGAACTAATTGACATAAGCATTAAATGACTCATCATGATCATTAATGCTTGACCGACCTCATGTTCGATGAAAACTAAAAGTGCTTGTTTAGTATAATGGCTAATCGCTCAGAGTAAGGGCCAGAAGGTGCAGGTGACTGCATCGTCACATGGCTATGGGTGTGGAGCCCACATTAGTGACTCCATGGTCACTCATTTGGTTTACATTAGTGACTCACGCATTAGTGACTCATCTGGTTTAAGCTAATGACTCCATGGTCACTCATTTGCTAAGGGTGCGGAACCCACATTAGTGACTTACGCATCAGTCACTCATCTGTTTACGGCCATAAGCTCTGGATGATTATCATAATCATCATCTAAAATTATATACATGCAGTAATGAGTTTTCTTGCTGAGCCTTGGCTCACGGGTGCTATGTGGTGCAGGTAAAGGGAAAGAAAAGCTCACCCAGCCTTCAGTGGAGAGCTTAGGTGGTGATGTGTACATATGTGGCCGCTTGACCACCATGGCCAATGAGTTTCTCAGAGGAACTAGGGGTTAACCCTATTTTTTGCCACTTAGGTTGGCGGGTTGTAATTTTACACTGTAATGACCATTTTGGATTGTAAATAACTTGTACACGATTTTATGGGCCCATGAACAGTTTAATGTTTTAAATAAAATATATCTTTTCCTTTTTGATCGATTTTTTCACCGTAGCCTATTAATAACACCTAGACGCACGTATATAACCAAATGACTCGATTAGCGAGTTAAGCACGGTTCAAAACTCACAGTAATTGTCTTGGAGTAACCAGGGCGTTACAATCATATTATTCGAAAATATGTGGCCAGCGGAGATGTGAAGGTTATGAAGATTGCATCTGAAGACAATCTTGCGAATCTGTTTTTTAAAGACACTACCAGAAGCAACATTTGATTAACATATCAAAGAAATGGGATTAGTAGAATTAAGTCATTAGTTTCAATTAGTGCAAATGGGAGTTTGTTGGGGTTTTATGCCCTAATTAAAACCCAATATCTTTGTAATCTCATTTATTATAAATAAAAGAATAGAAATTAGGTTTTGACTTGGTCAATCACTTTGCTCACATGTTTTATTTTCATGATTATTTGTTTAATATAAACTTCTATTAAATCTTAAGCATATAGCTAATCGTATTTATAGTGACGTAATCACAGTGGAATATAAATATGATTATATGTTCAAAATAAGTTAGTCCTAAGATTAGTCAGCGCACATGATTTACACTGACTAGCCAATCTACGATATGATCTGCGTACACATTGCAGTGTTATGTTCTTTCTAGAACATTAGCAAAGTAGATAAGCTCGGATGTATTTGTTACATTGGACTGGACCGATATTGACTTTTGATAGGATAAGTAAACATACTTTTATTATCTATTCTAGTCATATCATATAGTTGACAATAGGTCAATTCAATCTCAATTCTGAGTGGTTAGTATTCGAACTGATTGTGTTATTTGAGTTCTTTGACTTGTTCGTTACCAACTTACCCTACGGACTAGCCCATACTTACATCTTGGGAACTCGGTAGTATAAGTGAGTGGGAGTGTTAATCATAAATATGAACATCTATAGCTTCTTATGAAGAAGTGAAACAATGGTTTCCTTTTAGTTTTGTTCAAGGTGCTTAATGATAGATATTTGATTTCAGTAATTAATATTAGTTAACTGAAATATCATTTACAAGGAACTAAGTGTTTTAAAGATAAAATACAATGATGGGTAAAATGATATTTTAGTCCCATCTCATTGTAGACCATCTATAGAGGATTGAGTGACAATTATGGTTGCACCAATGTATAATTAATAACGTATCTATATTACTTATAGAGCGTTCTATGAATTCAAGAGTGCAATTCCGAATCTTTAGTGGAGTCACGAGGAATTAATAAGTTAGTAAATTTATTTGTTAGATTTATGATAACTTATTGGAGCTTGATTTCATAGGCCTATGGTCCACACTATACCTTGGATAAAATAGTTTATTTAATTATCAATTAGAATTATTAAAGTTGACCATGTCAATTTTAGATATATTCACAGAGTTATGTAATTCAGAGAAGAAAAGTGAAATTAGGGCAAATTTATTAATTAAGATAAATTGGTATCTCAATTAATAAATAAGTGTAAATCATTGTTCAAATTATAAATAATTAATTTGATAAGGGATTTGAATAATTATTTAATTAATTAATCAATAGAAAATAATACAGGCCTTGATTTTAAGTCCAACGGGCTTATAATTAAATGGAAAATTTCACGGGCCTAAAGCCCATGATAATTTCGACCTAGGGCTGATATTATCTATTATTTTATTGATTTTTTAATTAAATTAAATGGCCTAATTGAGTCTATGGAAGGAGTGCTAAGTGAGAGATGACAGAAACAAGTTTCGAGAATATCAGAAGATCTAGTAGGTTTTAGATTCTCTCTACAAACATAAGTCCTTTTCTAAGCCTCAATTTTTCTCTTCTATTCTTCTTCTCTCTGTATCTATCTCATGTGTTGAGAATTGCCCATCCTAGTCTAGGTAATTCTTAGGATACTTTGGAAGGCTGTGAAGAAAATTGAAGAATGATTCATTTTCTTGGTAATACTCTGCGACAGAAAGGATACAAGGGTTAGAGAAACTGAAGGAAAGACTCTATCATTCCGTTGCATATAATGTAAGTGTTCTTATCGTTATTTCTTTTTTAATTCAATTTTAGAAACATGTTTTAGGTTTTCTTATTTTAATTCGTTTAATATAAGATCTACATGAAAATAAACAAGATCATGTATAAGTTTTCCTAACAGCTACCCCCCGATTAACCAAATAGTGTAGTCTTAAGTCACTTGTTTGTGTAAAAATTAAAGACGGACGTATAATTTTTATTTTCTTACAACATTTCTTATGGTGTTTTTTCCACATAATTTTTATTAAAAATGAAATGGCCTTGGTGCGTACATTACTTTAAATCAACAATGTTAGAAAGAGCAGATTTAGATCTTCCCAACTACTGATAGTACTGGCGGTGGTGTTCTACGTTCCAGGTCCTTTGGACCTCTGTTCTGTCTAGTCGCTTTAAGCGATATGTTCCCAGATATACTTCAATTTGGAACTCATAGGGTCCTTCCCAGTTTGTTCCTAGAACCCCCACTCCCGGATCTTGAGATGCAGAGAAGACTCTTTGTAGGACTAGATCGCCCGTTCCGAACCTCCGACTCTTAACTTTTTAGTTGAAGTGCCTTGCGATCTTTCCCCGATACATCTTAAGCTACACTTGTGATTCTTCCCGGATCTTTTATATGAGATCTAGGGATTCTTGGAGTAAGGAGTGGTTTTGGAAGGGATCATATGTATCTCGTCTGTGATATGGGACCAACGTTTCTACTGGGATGACAGATTCGCATCCGTACACCATTGAGTAGGGCGTATGTCTAGTAGATGTTCTTTCTGTGGTTCGGTATGTCCATAGGACGCGGGGCAACTCTTCTAGCCCCTTACTCTTGGAGGGTTGTGGCTTTTTGTTTAATGTCCCCTTCAAAATCATGTTCACGACATATGTTTGCCCGTTTGCTTGCGACCTTGTGACTGCGGAGAAGCTTTTGATGGCGCCATGTCTTTCATAGAAGTCAGTGAAGTGGACACTATCAAATTGCTTCCCATTATTGGACAAAATTTTGTGAGGGAGGCCGTATCGACACACAATGTTGTTGATGACAATGTCCAGGGCCTTTTTGGAGGTGATGGTGCTCATTGGTTTTGCTTCGACCCACTTGGTGTAATTTTCGACTACTACTATGGGGTATTTTACTCCGCCCTTCGCGGTCGGGAGAAATCCTACCAAATTAATTCCCCAAACTACAAAGGCTAGGGACTAGTCATCAGGGTTATCTCCGTTAGAGGGGCTCACGAGATCTTCGCGTACCTTTGGCATTGTTCGCACTTGCGGACGTAATCTACACAATCCATCTTCATTGTTGCCCAGAAATATCCTTGCCTAAGGATCTTCTTGGACAAGATCAGTCTAGCTGTGTGATCTCCACAAAAACCTTTGTGCACTTCGTGCATGATTGCGCTCATTTCACTCTTGGATACGCATCGAAGACAGAGCATGGACAACCCGCTGCGATAGAGTTGCAATCCATTATGCATATCTAGGGGCCTGGTACCGAAGTTTGCTGGCGATGGCCCTATCCATGAGCCATTCCCCAGTGGTTAGATGTTGGATGAGATGGCCCATCGAGGATGTAGTGTAATCAATGGCATTGATAATTGCAGGATGGTCGATCGGGACTACCCCAGAGAGTTCTTCTTCAACATCCATGGCCAACTTTTCCAGCATATTTGAAAACACATTCTGTTCCCTGGGGATCTGGCAAATGAAGTACCTTTTGAAAGATTGGAGTAACTCCCGGGTTCACGCCACGTAGGCAGACATCTTTTCCCCATTCTTTTGTTATTCTCCCAAACTCTGCCTGACCATCGGCTGGGAGTCACTGTGGACCTTAATGTTCTCTGCCCCTACCTATCGGGCCAAGCATAATCCGGCAAGCATGGCCTCGTGCTCAACGTCATTGTTTGACTCTTCGAACTAGAAGCGTAGGGCGCTTTGCAGCTGATGACCTTGGGGGGATATTAGGATGATCAAAAAGGGCAGTATGGGGTTGACAAGTTCGTCGTCTTCGGTTATCCCAGTACATTCTAGGATGAAGTTGGCCAGGGCCGGCCCCTTAATGGAAATTTTGGGGACATGAGAGATATAGAATGGCTCAACTCCATGGCCCATTTCAAAAGTCTCCCCGATGAATCAAGTTTTTGTAATACTTGATATAGGGGATTGCTCGTCGGTACCTTGATGGCATGGGTCTGAAAGTAAGGTCTTTAACTTCCTAAAAACGGTCAGGAAGCAAAATGTCAATTTTTTGATCAAAGGGTACCTGGCCTCCGCGCCCAACAACCTTTTGCTCACGTAGTAGACCGGGAATTGGTTCTTTCCTTCTTCTCGCACAAATGCGATGCTGATGGTATGTTCTGACATTTCAAAATAAAGGTACAGTGGTTCCCTATCCACCGGTTTCGACAATATTGGAGCTTGGGACTGATGCTCCTTCAACTTTTGGAAAGCCTCTTCGCATTTGGATGTCCACTCGAACCTCTAGTTTCCACCAGTATGTTAAAGAACGGGATGCACTTGTCAATGGACTATGACATAAAACGACTCAAAGTTGTTATTCTTCCCGTCAATCTTTGAACATCTTTGTATTTCCGTGGCGACGACATGTTGATCAATGATCTGATCTTGTCCGGGTTGGCTTTTATCCCTCTTGACCTTACTATGAAGCCAAGAAATTTCTCGGATGCCACGCCAAAATTTCACATCTTGGGATTTAGCTTCGTCCCATACTTTCAAATAATGAAAAATGCCTCTGCCAGGGCGTCCGCGTTTTGGGCCAATGTTTTGGACTTGACCAACATGTCGTCTATATAGACATCCATGTTCTTCCCTAGTTGGTTCCTAAACATCCTGTTGACTAGCCTTTGATAGGTGGCCCCAACATTCTTTAGCCCTAAGGGCATGACAATGTAGCAGTATACACCCTTGTTTGTCTTGAAGCTGGTGTGTTCCTGGTTTGCTACATGCATCGAAATTCGGTTGTAGCCGAAGTAAGCGTCCATGAAACATAGCAATTTATACCCGAATGTGGCATCTATCATCTCGTCAATTCGAGGCAGAGGGAAGCAATCTTTGGGGCATGCCTTGTTAAGATCCGTGAAGTCAATGCAAGTCCTCCACGTTTCGTTTGGCTTTGGCACCAACAATGGATTAGGAAGCCAAATGAGATATAAGGCCTCCTGGATGAAATTGATTGAGGACAACTTCTCGATTTCTAGCTTGAGAGCCTTTGCCATTTCTGCGTCCAGAGGTCTTTTCTTCTGTCGGTCAGGAGTTTCATTTTCGTTAATGTTCAGAGCATGGCATATGACGTTGTGGTCGACCTCAGTCAAATCTGAGTGAGACCAAGCTGAGATGTCCTAGTTCTCTTTCACCCGGACCATTATGGCAGCCTTGACCTCCAATTTCAAGTTTCTCCTTACTCGGAGAACTTTGATCGAGTCGGTGTCACTGGTTCACAACTCCGGAACCTCCTCCGTGATCACTAACGCCCTATCCGCCTCTATTCACAGATCCAATTCGTCGTCCTCTCGAACCACCATCTGTACTGGCAAAGGTGGTGGGATTGGATCAGCAGTTTCCCTTTCAAGAGGCTCGTCACGGACCATGAAGATTGGTCAAGCGGAGACATGATAACATTTCCAGGCACTCTTCTGATCTCCCTGTATAGTTCCCACTCAAACGTTATCACACACAACTTCATGCGTAGATGGCGGATGGAGGTTATGGCATCGAAGCCAACTAGAGCGGGGCACCCAAAGATCCCGTTGTACGCAGTGGGGCAATCCACCACCACGAAGGTGCAGTACTTGAACAAGCCCTGAACCTCATTCCCAGTGTCACAGGGAGTTGAATCTTTCCCATCAAAAGAAAAGAATCCCCATTGAAGCCGTAGATCTACATAGGACAGAAGGTTAGGTCCACCTTTATTAGCCTGATCACGTGAAGGATTGATTAAATAGGACATTGAAAGAGCTCCAGTCGTCCATCAATACTCCAGATACTCGTTTGTTGGCGATTTGGGCATCAATGACCAAGGGGTCATGATGCGGGAAGTGAACGTTCCAGGCATCATCTTTTATGAACGTTATGGGCAGGTTTATTAACTTTGGGCATTGGGCCGAAGTTTGGACCAACATGTCCACCTCATGGTCGTGATTGAGCTCACCGAGGTATCTCTTTTGATCGTTCTAGGGTAGTCCTCCTAGGTGTGGGCCTCCTGATATGTTGGCAACAGGGCCATCTACTCGAGGAGGCGTGGTTCCGGGAGGATACGACATTCCGAACCTAGGAGCCATAGGGCCTCCAAGTGATGGCACTATTGGGGCCCCTTGAGGGGCCTAAGCTCCCGACCCAGGAGCATACCCTCCCTGAGGAGATAGGTACGATACCTATGCACCTAGGGCCAAAGATTGTCCGGGAGCTACGGGCAGTCCCGGAACTCCCGTTGGCATCCTGGCCCATTGGTGGAGATGTCCCAGTTTGATCAAATTCTCGATCTCGTCCTTCAGCTGACGAAATTCTTCATGTGGCCCACATCCTTGTGGTAGGCACACCTTTCGTTGGTGTCCCTCAACTTCTTTTCCCCTTTAAACATGGGGCTTGGTTTCCGGTAATGGACTACAATGCTCGTCGCAAGGTAGTTTTTTTCTCGGGTGTCCACCTAGTTTCTATACTCTGTATATTAGGGATCAGATCGGTTCTAACTTTTTCCCAATCATTCCCTGGGAGGGATTTATGCTCGTCTCAACTGCTTTGGCCTTGGGCAGTTGGGCACTGTTGGGAACGACACTATACCCGGTTGGTACCACTCCGTACCCGGAGAAAGGGGTGGATGGAGTTGGAGCATATCCCAAAAAAGTGGGCCCATAGATAGTAGGGGTCATGAATGTGTAATGACCCAACTACTCTAGACTTTTGGACCATTAATGAAACTATACATACAAATTTACTTACAAAAAAAAATATCAAGAAGGATATGGGATCTCATTGTCTTAAAAACAAAACATAATTTAAAATAAAGGAGTTACATAGCAAGTGCGGAAAAATTACACATAAACCCATAAATAAAATACTACATCCTCGAAATCGAACTCTCGACTCCTTGAATCCATTCACCATCGATACACAATCTCCAAGCATCCACGAACCTTACCGCCACTAATAGCTATTTTCTTGCACATATAAACAAAAAGGAATGAGCCTAATGCCCAGCAAGGAAAATCTAACACATACTTCATATACATAAATTTGATAAGAAACATAAAGACATAGCATAACACTTATTACATACACATACTATAATGGCCATTATTACTTGGGGTCCCATAGACTAAACAAGTCATATGCCCATGAGATTAGTGGGGTCCTACTAGCTAAGTAGGTCATATGCCCATAATCTATTTGGGGTCTTGTTAGTCATATGGGTCATATGCCCAAGCCTACAAACATACATATCATAACACTTATCATAACATAAGAAACATAAGATAACATATAGAACGTATAACATATGCATTTCTATCCTATTTTCCTTACCAAAGTTACCGGGATATGAGGACAGAGTTTGGGACTTTTGGAACACTCCTAAAACCATATATAACAGGGTAAGTAGATTGAAGAAAAAGTAATGAAAAGAATGGAAGGAATGGAATGACTAAACCTTTGAGAAACATACTTACCAAAAACTTATGTGCAAGTTCTTAGATTTCCTAACCAAAATAAGAATAAGGTTAGAAGACTGAGTAGAAGGTTATGAGAACTTAAAAAGAACAAGTACAGAAATGAACTAGAGTTTTTGGGTTATCTTGAAGACTTGTAAGACCAATCTACACCTCAAACCGAAATACTATAAAACCTTACTTCCCAAAGTGTTTGATAAGCTTAGGATGATCAAGCTTATGATTCCCCAACCCAGGTGTTTACACTCTCACACTCACTTAGCACTTGTAGCCTCTGAACTTAGAGCAAAAGATGAATAATGGCTGGGTACTAGGTCCTATTTATAGAGTTTAGGAATGAAAGGATCTTAATTTTACTTGAATAAAAATAATAGCTTTTTAGGTGAAAATAATTTGAATAATCGTTCAGCAGAGGCTGAAGACTCGTTCAAAGAGATCCTGGACTTATCAAGAGGTTGAATGGCTGAAAGGAAAAAGAATTCAAAAACTTTTGAAATATACTGAAGGAGGCGATATATCACCCCCTGTAGGCGATATATCGCCTGGGCCAGTATGCCCGAGGCTGTCGTGCATCATCTCGTGTTAGTCGTATCTACGTGCTGCGATATATCGCCCCCTATAGCTGCGATATATCGACACAAGCTGATTAATTAAACACGAAATTACACATTTTTAGCTAAGTTTGAATGGAGTAAACAGCCTTGACTAAGCCCTCAACGTATTCAAAGCTGCTGACTGACCTTATAGCATTCAAACATTACCCCTTATTAAATTTAATCCTCAAAATACTTAATCCTTAATCACCCATTCATAACATGTGCTTAAAATCCTATTGGTCCTTATCTAAACCTTATAGTATAATAAATATTATCCTTAATATCAATCATATTAATCAAACCTTAGGTTAAAATTAATATTCTTAAACTATAGATTAAACTTAGAAAATCTATAAGTACTATTATGAGTGTCCAAATAATTCCCGGTCTGAACCAAAAATCCACAGTTACAAAGATAATGCTATAAATACTATAATACTACTATCTAACTAGCTAAGTAAAGTTCTTGGACTCTACAGAATGGCATCCCAAGGGTTTCAGCGGATCTGGACATCACTGGAGGTACCAGATAGAGATTTGCTGGATCCTGTGCTCCGTATCCAGGAAAGGTTTACGCTGTCGACTGGGGTCCAGGCTGCCACCAAAAGGCTTGGATTCGAGCCTCTCAGTTGACGAAACCTTGTGCCGTCCTTATAAATTCTTCAAGAGTGGTTGCCTTTTTGCGTTGCATGTCATCCCAGAGAGAGGATCTAGCTCTGATTCCAGACTGGAGGACAACTAGGCGTTGTCCATCATCCACCTTAGTCTTTGAGGCTTCTTCCGTGAAGCGTTGGATGGAAGCCCTAAGAGTCTCTGTGGGATGTTGTTTGATGTTGGCCAGCGCACTTAATTCCATGTCAAGCTTTATGGACGCTACGAATTGTTTGCGGAAAGCTTACTTCAATCTGATCCAAGATTGGATCAATCTCGTCTTGAGTCTTTTCCAGCACTCTTCTGTGGGTCCAGCCAGAGTGATTGGGAAACATAGGCATTTGCCATTGTCACAGACATGAGCTACAGTCTTCAGGCGATTGTAGCGGGACAAATGATCTTTGGGGTTAGTGTTCCCGGTATAGGTGGGTACGTGTAGCATCTTGAACCCTTTAGGTAACACGACGTCCACGATGTGCTTGGCGCATGGTTCATTTTCTTCATCTTCAGAATTTGATGCTTTGCCTTCTTGTTTCCGGACCAAGTGGTCTGTGTCCCTTTTTAGAGCGGTCAGCTGTTCCATGAACTGCTTGGCCATTCCACTGTTCAGGGGGGCTCTTTCGTTCCTCAAGTCTTGAGATTATTCCTCAAGTCGCCTCCTCAAGGGCGGATCTTTTCTCTTGGTGCCCGCTCCTTCTGGGTGTTGAGGCCGTCTCGCAAGTCCACTTGGGGTGCGTCGTCTCCCAAACTAACCGTTTTTGCCTTGTCTTCAAGTTTGCACCCTCTGTGATCCTTATTCATAGATGCACTAGGATAAAAGCGCCTTCCCTGCTTGTCCTGTCTTGGGACATTTCAGGGCTTTGTACCCTGCGATCACTTCCCTGCGGATTGTTTGAATGATTCCATCCTGATATAGGATTCATCCCTTCTTTCCTATGGAAATGCCTTGGGTCAGTCCTATTTTTTGTGAGGGAGGAGCTCTCTTTTGGGGGTTTTCTTTTTTGACGGGATCAACCATTTTGGAATTCCCTTTGTCTTGAGAAGGATTTGATGGATCAACTCTAAGATGCGGGGATTTTCCTGGAGGAGTAGGGGCAGCGTTGCTGCGCACGGAGATCCTTATAGGTGGGACAGGCGGTTGCGTTCATGGGGGAGGAACGACTGAAGGATTGCCTGCTAATCCTTGGGCAGCAATAAAAGCCTGAAGAGCCAGGAGGGGCTCTTGCATTTGGTGGGTGGCATCCTATTGTTCAGCCATCCTAGCTTCTTGATCCAGGACCTACTGTCTCAGACGGACCGCCTCTTGATCCTTCTGTTTAGGATCCACATCTTTCTCGTCAAAAGCAACGGGGTTCTCGGCCTCGTGATCTTCATACTTCCCTTAGTCTTCCTCATACTCACCCCCTTCCCCGAAGTTCTGGGAGTCATCGGGCAGAGGACCCTGATAAGGCATGTAATATGGTTGGTCTTGAGGAAGTGGTTGATTGGGCAATGGTTCTCTATTGCCTTGTTGTTGCTGGTGAGTGGGGTCTAACACGGTATGCTTGGTTGCAGAGATATAGGTTGATTCAAGCTTTCTTCAGCTCTCAATGAAAGCACCAAAATATTTACCGAGTTTTTTAGAAACTATAAATATATTATAAAATAAGAGCTGGTAAAAAAGGATAAGAGATGAACAATCACAATTTTTATGTGGTTGGGGCGTTAATGAGCTTTGGTCCACAACTCACTAGTATTAGGCTTTAGAGAGTCTTGACAATGGAGATTTTCTGCAAGTTCAGTAGGGTTTTGCTTACAAGAGAAATTCTGGGATCCTCGCTACAGTGCACAACTGACCCTCTTTATAGGCAGTCGTGTAGCTTGGGCTGGACTATTCCGGGCCCAATAAGGATGTAATTACAATTTGCTCGCTAACAGAGTCATAATACAAAGAAGGTAGCATAATTAGATGTTGTTAATTTGGGAACATTGGGTCGACTTAGGCGTGTTGAAGCCTTACAAATGCCTTTGTATGTTAGCATGGACTTATTCGTGTGGCTATTGAGATGATCCTAGGGACAGGATCTGTCAGAGTAGTGACAGTACCATTTCTTAGGAACAGCGTACGTTCCATGTGTACCCCATTATATAGGTTAGTTAGGGAGACCAACCTCCGGATTTCCCAGGGACACGTTAGCATCAGAGTAGACTAGGCTTGTACAATCCAGACGTATGGTCCGAGTTCATTTACCAATATCTAGGATCGTTTACCTAAGTCCTGGTTCATTTACCAGGACCCAGGTTCATTTACTAAGGCAAATATCTTGAGGACAACGTCTTCCCTTGGATCCCACTTGATGGTAACCGTCTCCTAAAGTGAATTGTCTGCCATCACAATTTACATCCCAGAGGATGTAGATTGAGAGTTGTAAGGGAAATGATGCGAGCCTGCACCCTAGTTCTGGCCCCCTCACTATGCTTGCGCTACTTTCCCATCATCGACTTAGTATGATCTGTGTTGTCAGGGATTCCTTATTCATTGTCGGACCTCATCTGAGGACCCATGAATTCGTTCGGCCCTTCTGTTGGGAATAGTGCCCTTAAAGCAATTGTAGTTGACAAATGATTTAAATGAAATAAATAATTGAATTGAATTATTATATATAGACTATGTGTGACATTATGTTGATAATATTAAGTAAATATCATAAAATTTCAAAGTTTATCTATGTGGTCTTAATCTCATATTGGTATGAGAGAATTAAGATTAAGATAATAAACTTAAAGCAGTTCGCAATAAAATAAAGATATGGAATCTTTAGATTAATTATTGCTAGTACGATTAGCTAGTATTATGAATACAAGTGACCTATATCCAGGTCACTAGTGTAGTAGGACACTTTAATGAATGTACTTTATATATAGTGATATAGAGAACTGGACCAAATGTGATTTGTTAATACTTATTTAAACACTGTTTCATAGTAATAATTGAACACATCAAACGATGATCATATACACGATAATTTTTGTGTATCCTAATTTCAGCATGAGTCTTTCACTCAGATCGTGTATAGCTGGCAGATGACTGCAGGGAAGGAATAACTTATAAATCCAAGTATTCTTTACGTTAACGGCACGATTCTCGTGCTGATTGTCCGAGCTAGGGATACCTAAGATGAAAAGCGCGAGTTTGTAATATTTCTCAGACATGACCTCCATGATACGAGCTCGATGGTGTATTAAGCTCTTGGTAGATTGAGGATATGGCGTGTCCGCGAATCCCCGAAGACTTGGATGATTTATACGATCGTCTATGGCCAGCCTGTGATATTTAATGTCCCAGATATGAGGAATCTATTTATTTCATGATCAAATCGTATCCTAATATAAATGGGAATATCTTATAATAAATGTAATATATATGCAAATATGTTATTAACTCACACGGTTACCCAAACCTGTCCAAGGAGTTTCTCTATAAATGTTGAGAATATTGGACAGGAAGAGGGACAGTTATTCTGTAATACCGAGACTCTGTCAAAATTGAGAGAGAAAAACAGTAACAATATAGACTAGTGGACTAGGTGGATTTTAACCACTGAACCACGTAAAAAGGCCAATGTTCTTAAGAGTAATTTTCTTATTTCAGTTTACCATTAAGCACTAATTCATCCTTGTTATTTTCTTGATTCACTGTTAGCGAAAAAATGTGTCAACAATCTTAATCCTAAAGTTACTATGAACTCCTATATATGTCATCTGATCCTTTGATTCATGCGTTAAGTTTTGTCAGAATGATCAGGCTAAGAACAATTATTTTGGGGACTCAATGTTACATATGGCCGGGGACAGAGTTTAACAGATATGGAATGTATACCTTTTTAAAGATTGAAGAATGGTTCCCTATTCGGTTAACTTTTGGAATTGAAAAGGTTATGAGCGCTCACATCGCAAACTTGTTGTGACACAACCTTTACTAGTAAAGTCAATAGTACTCTAGGAACAAGATATAGCTCAAAGGGTAAAATAGTAAATTTATTTCCTGTTAATTATGAATCATTAATAGAGGATTAACGTTGTATGTAATGATTATATCAATGGACAATTTATTCTTTAATAAAGTACTATGTAAATGTATGTCTATAATTATAAAGAGTTCAATCTCATATTTATAGTAGAGTAATCATGAGATTAATAAATATTATTATATAATCAAAGAGATTTGATTAATAATCTAATATTTCTTGGAGCTTCATATTATAGGTCCATAGGTCCCCAGGGTAGCTATATCAACACTATATCAATGTAAGAGTTGATACAAGGTTAAAAACTTTAATTTGGAAATTTGAGAAGAATTTCATTCTTTGGGACAAGTATACAATTATATGATAACTAAGATTAAATAATTAATTTGGTATTAATTATTAAATTTTTAAAAATATGTTTATTAATTTAAATATATAATTTCGAAATTCATATAAATAAATAAATAAAATTTGAAATTAATTATTTTATTTAAATGGTTGAAAATAAAATTGGTAAGTCAAAAATAATTTTTGATTTATTGAATTTTAAAAGATGATGATAATGATGATCATCAATTTGAATTTTGAATTTAAAATTTAAATTTTGAAATATGATTGTCATATTTTCCTTAAAAAGATAAATACATTATTTTATGAGAGATTTATTTTAGTTAAATAAATAAATAAAAGAAAAATGCAATATCACTAAAAAGAGAATATAGCAGTTCACGCACGACATAGTCCAAGGACTAAGCCATGCGTGTACCACTACACTGATATTGTATCAGTGTTGTTTTTTATTTTATTTATTTAATTAATTAATAATTTGAAAATAAAGATTTTCAAATTTGGTAAGTATGATATTTACCTAAATCAATTCCTATCATCATTATAATATTATTATTATTATATTTCTATTATTACTAGGAATAATACGGTAATACAATAATATATATATGATATAGAATAATTAAAAGAGAGAAAGAAAATACAAGAGAGAATTCATAATAGATTTAGAATTTTTGTCAAACAAAGGATTATCTTCTTCTTCTTTATTTGAACCTTTCTCAGATCATAATCCAAGTTCTCATGTGTCGAGAAATACTTGTGATTCCTAAATTCCAAACTCATATTCTCTATGTGCCCTCACAGATCTTGAGGTGTAGAGAACACTCCGAAAGATCGTGGTTTGAGTACTTAAATCGTTGGATAGGAAAATCGATATATATATATACGAAAAGACTCAATGACACTTGGTAGGCTCCAAGAGGTAAATTCTCATGTTCTTTAATATTTATGTATATGTTTATATCATATATATAAATATGTTGTATATTTATATATATATACTGTATGATTAATAATATTGCATGTTAATGTTTCTGTCTGGATGTTTTCTTAATCATATAAACTGTTTATATGAGAGATGGAAAATTTTATTGTTGTAATGGGTCCACCACACCTATTCCCCTGCGTACTCGGATTGTTTTTCCAACAATTGGTACCAGAGCGGGTCATTAATCTATGCATATTATTAATTATTGTGTGGGATTATGTGCATTTTTATATTATATGTGATATATGTTTGAATGGATGGATGTTTATTTTCATGATGATAGATTCTTAAGGGTTGTTTATCAAGGTGCTTTTGCGTTTAGGAATTGTTCTTAAAATTTGTAGATGAAATATGTATTCCAATTTTGGGGCACATTTTGTAATTTTTCTTTTAAAAATTCAGGGTGGAATTCCAAGATCGCCTGAGCCCTTGCCCGAGCCCAAGCCATGCCCTTGCACACCTTCGTGCACCAACCCGCACCCCTATTCACATGCTTGCGCCCCAGCGTGCCTGCCTGTGCCACCCGCGCCCCTGCCGCACCCAGTCTGCCTAGTTGTGGCCTCCTCCACCGCTAAACCTCCCAGCCGTCGCCCCACTTGGTACACACCCAGGGTTTGTATCTTACAAACCCTGGTGTGTTGTTACCATAATTGTTTTTATTATTGCTTTAATTAAAAATCAGAAATTGAAATAAAAATATTTTCCTTAATTAAAAATATTTTAATTGTTATCTTCCATAATTAAATTTGTTTTAATTAAAATATCCAAAATCAAAATTATCTTGAATTTTAATTTATTAAAATTAAATTGTTTATTTTATTTTTGAATTAAATTACCCAAATTCAAATTGGGCCTTAGAAACTTTTTGGGTTTTAAAACCCAAAGTTTAATTATTTTAAAAGTTTGTTTAAAATAATTAAGAAGTCGCATAATTCAAAATGGATATGGAAAATGGTGGCATTGGCTCAACAAGACTGCATCGTAAGGTTCAAGATCAAGGTGCTCTTCATTAGGCCGTAAATAGTCTGGGTTACATTTTCATGTATTTTTTTGCAAGTGTCGTAATTTTTCTAGAAATACCCAAAAGTTACCACATACGCTTTTATTCACTTAATATAAATGTTTGAATGTGATTAATGTGTTTAATATTTTTTCATGCATTACATTCATGTAGAAACATGTTGTTAGGAACGTCCTATATTTTGTTATATGTTTATATATGATAAATCATATAATATTAAATTTATTCTTGATTAGTTAAGATGGTAAATAAAAATTAAAGTTGTTTTAATGAAAAATATTTTATTAAAATAAAAAAGATATTTTTTAATTAAAGCAAAATTAGAATTAGAATGAAGGACACAATTTTGTTTTTTTTACATAATTGGAATAGTAATTATTATAATATCATTCGGCAAAAATAATTAAATTTAATTTTACAACTAAATTAAAAAATATTGATTTTGTGAAAAACACACTTTTCAAAATTCGGTGTCTCCTTTGTTTGTGGTCTCGTGTCACCTCTGTTTGTGGCCTCCCTAAGGAAAGACTTCTGAATATGTTTATTTCATCTCAAGGTTGACTTCTCTTACGAGAATATAATTAGTTATGTATTTCAAGTTTGACTGATCGTAAGGCATACTCTTGAGTTAATGTCATTGATTGAAAATAATGGGTTACACTCAAAAGGTGTATCTAGGCTTTCGAGAACGACTAGTGCATCTTGACCAAACTAGCGGTAGTTCATAAGTCAAAAGATAAAAAGTCGTTTTGAAGTTTTCACTTATGCAATTGAGATTTGTCTCAAAATTAATTTGGAGTTAGTCTGACCTACACTAAGGCGGTCCATTAATTTTCAAATTAATTTATCGTAGATTAGTATATATTTTATATTTTTATATGTTTCATTCATACATCATGTTTACTTTTTCAATTAAAATCTTGTATTTATTATATGTTTTAATTCATTATATTTTATTTATTTATTTCCAGCAACAATGATTAATTCTCTTAATCCTGATCATGTACTTGAAAACTTGGGAAATCAAACATACCCCATTAACAAACTCTTGGAAATGATTCCATTTAGTCTTAACCACATAAGAAGATGGTACGGAGGGATTCACATTGTCTTCAGAACACAAAACTTTAATGGAGCGATCTATGATCTACCACCAGAGGTTCAAAGCTTTTCATACAACTTTGATGAACATGAAAAATATGGTGAATCGATGAGAATGAATCACCTGGCACATCAATGCATGTTATCAACCATGCATGGAGACATTAAATAAAGATATATGGTTATTGAAACTTCATACGAGATGTGGGTCATGATAAAGGAAGATACTATAACACATGCTCAATTTTTGAAATACGGGGTAAATTCGATTTACTCAAAAACTCTTCTTTAATATTTATGAATGGTTGATTCAAAATTATGCCACTAATATTATTTTTTTATATGTTATTATCTTCACTGATGCATAAATCTTTTGAGAAAGAGAGTAGTTGCATTGAAACCAAAGCGAAGAAAAAATGATGAAGACGATTGAATAAAGAAAATATTAGTTTATAAATTTATTTTGTTTAGTATAAAACAATTTAAATTTTTTATCATTTTGAAATAATTGATTTTTATTATGAAACAAATTAATAAGTTCTTTCATTAAATTAGTTCTAGAATTCTTTCTAGAATCTATGTTTTTAGATTCATTTATTTGATGAATGAACAAGTTTAATATTTCTTTTGAATAATTAATTCAGTTGTTATTTTTGAATTATACTTGTTCCACCTATTTCATCAATGAGTATAAATAATAGTTATGAATTATTCATTATTGTGCAAATCATATATTTATTAAATAAGACATCTTATTCGCACCACATTTAAGTGAAACATAGATGTGAATTATTTTTTAGATTGGCTTGTAATTAATTAGGCACATAAAACAAATAAAAGACAATCTTTAATTGGAACCATTCATTGGTTCTCTCCCTGTTTATATAGTCTGTTAATTAAAGTTAACCAAATGACCTTTCTCTTATAAAGGCTCAAAAATCACATTATCATTTAGTTAATACATAGAGATGGATGTTGAACCTTTTAATGTTCAAAGCGAAAAGAAATAATAAATAAGTCAATATTTGTTGTTCCCTAAAATTAGTATGAGTTCAATTACTCAGCTCGGGTACAGCTGGCAGATGAATATGTGGAGAAATAGCCAAGTAGGATATCTGGTTAACAATGATGTGAGAAACTCGATACTCAATCGATCTACATGTTATTATTAGACCGCCTCTCTGGATAACAATCAAGTTCGAGATCTATAATGGCTAAATCCAAATTTGGGCGCTCTGAGCTTAATACGAGCTAACGTTTAGATAGTCTTTGAGCACGAGCTCGGGGAAGATATTCAGCTCATGGAAACCTAGGCAGAATGCATACTAAAGGTTCCCAAGAGATTTGGAAGCTTCTTATATGCTCATTAATGCCCAGGTTTTATTGCATATCTACCATTTATTATCCGAGATAGCAGGAGTATATTCTATTCTGTTATCAAATTATACCCAATGTAAATGGGAATAATCAGTATTAAATGTATACCTTATTTATTCACGCGGTTACCCAAACTTGTCTAGGAAATTTCCCTATAAATATCAGGGATAATGAACAGGAAAGGGAACGACCTTTTTGTATTACTAAATCTCTACAGAAATTAAGAGAGAAAAGCAATAATACTGTCTCGTGGACTAGGTGGATTTTACCCACAGAACCATGTAAAAGTTGTGTGTGTACGAGAGGGTTCTATTATTTTGGTTACTGTTTATAATTTAGCTCTAATCTCCCGATTTGATTTCTTAATCTACTGTTCGCGAAAAACCGCGTCAACAATTTGATGATTTCATTGAGAGGGAATTAGTGCTTCGCACGTTTCAGTCGATATTCATCATGTTACTCACTCGATCGATGTATGACAATGAGATGGAACAGCCTGGTAAACAGGAGGCCCATCATACTGTTGTTCCCGATGAAAGTGGCCCAGATGTTCAACAACGTGCTGGAAAACAACCAGTGGGTCAGGACGACGCTGGATGTTTACTGTCACTCCCACCAAATCATAATCTAGGATATTTGATTGTCGTCAAGATGGAAAACGCCCAATTAAAGAGCTATCTCGCTAGGGAAAACATGTAGATGAAGGAGGTCTTAGCTGGACTAACCCGTTCTTGCAACCGACGTTAATGTTGGAAAAAGGCAAAATGGGTCGCATAAGTCCCATAGCAATAACCGGTCTAAACCTAGTTGTTCTGTCATGACCACCACTCCAAGTTTTGTGCCTTCAGAGCAAAACCACCGAAATGCTTATCCCACTGGTCATCACAGGGGTCATCCTCAGCATGTAAGTCGGTTGGTCAGAACTGCGACCCCCATCTCCGTGCCTTCTTCGCAGATTCCCAGGAATGCCCACAACAACCCACCAGGGCAGGCTGGGACAAGTTCACGGCGGCAAAATGCTCCTGCGAATTCTCCTGTGCCACGATCAAAACCCCAGGCATAGAGAACTCAGGACATTGGGGTAGAGCTAAGGTAGGCTAATTTAGTTCGTCCAGATGGAACATGGATAGCCTCACCGATAAGGCATTCGCCATCACCAGTTAGACATCCTACACTACCTCACCCATAACGAGATGCTCCAGCTCATGGAAACAGTAGGAGAAATCCTCCCCCGTCAGTAGATACTTACACCTCACAGCCACGTGCTGAGAATCTAGGTCCTCGATGTCAGTCGTGGGCTATAAGTTTTACAAATAAAAGTTACTGGATGGGGAGCCAGCGTGGAGGCAGGTCTGAAAGCAACCTGAGGAATCATTTGAGCTCAGCACAAAGTCCATGGTATGATCCACAGGGCGACTTGGGTGATCATTTGAACTCACAAAGAAGGTATCCAGCTTAGAATGATGATGTTAGTTATATTTTACATGAGGAAGGTCCATCTATCGTACGAGACAATGGGAATGTCCCACCTAACCAAGCTCGGACTTGGAGAGACAACAACCCATCCAACGCTTACAATAGGATGGGAGCAATTGAATAGCCCCCGGCTCACCTGGAGACCAAGGACCTAACCCATGAGTGACTGGCCTTGATGGAGGAACAGATCAAGAGGCTCTTATCTCGAAAGGTGGTGGATGATTGCGACTTAGATGAAGAGCTCGAACCTTTTGCTCCACATATTGCATCAACAACATATCATGTTGGCTTTAGGATGTCGAACATATCAAAATTTGATGGAAGCACAGATCTTTTCGATCACCTCGGGATGTTCAACACAATGGTGATGTCCCACAATGTCGAGCTCGATCTAAGGTGTATCTTGTTCCCCGCAACTATGGTCGGACCTGCCAGACATTGGTTTAAACAATACAAGAAGCATTTGATAAGCTCATGGAAGAAATTTTCTTCTGAGTTTAAGATAGCATTCCGAGCTTCACAGGCAGCTAGTGTAGAGACCGATTCATTGGCCAATGTAAAACAACAACCTGGTTAATCACTGAAAGCATATCTAAGTAGACTCGCCAATGTTGCAGCACGAGCTAGGGACGTTGATGATAGCTACAAGCTCATGGAGATGAGGACAAGAATCCTGGTGGGAGGAGACCTGCGGCAAGAACTCCAACGAAAATGAGTTAAAAGTGTAGATGAATTCTTGGCTTGAGCCCAGGAGTGGATAAACCTAAAAGAGGCGCGATTTGTTATCATAGGAACCAGCCAGGCCCCAATCTAAACCGCTGGAGCAGTGATGGATGTTGCATCTACGACTCAACCCGTTACCCAGAATAACCAAGCAAGAAACAATAAGAGGAAGCGAAATGGTGAAGGCGACCTGAACCGCATGGAAAAGAACAAGTCCGTGGAGAAATTCGAGGCTGTTTTTGTCACCTACTCCGACCTAATGAACACTCGGGAACACATCTTCCTAGAAAATTCTAATCAACTCCCGTGGAAGTGGCCGGAGCCTTTAAGGCATCAGAGGGCGAAGAAAGACCCCTCAAAGTTTTCTCGATTCCACAATGATATCGGTCATAAAACCTATGACTGTCGGAAGCTAAATGATGTGATTGAGACTCTCTTTTGGGCTTGTCCATTAGCCAAGTATGTCTGAAATCGGGTAGCTCCCAATCAACCTGCAGGGCATAATCCTCATCTAGCTCCAGAAGCCCTGCTAGATCAGCCTGGAGCTCAGATGAATTAGGTCAACCCACCCCTGATAGTAGGTGGAGATATAACTACTATTGCCGGAGGACCTCATTTGGCGGGCACGAGCAGCGGGGCCCAAAAGAGGTATATTAATGAGTTCAAAACTCATAATGGTGTGGAGATTGTCTCAGAGTAGCGGTTATCGAAACAACAGCGGTTGGAAAAATAACCAATCATTTTCACGAAAGATAATGTGAGCCACGTTCAATTCCCGCACAATGTCCTGCTGGTGGTAACCGTGTAGCTCTCTAACCGAAGGGTACAAGGGATACTAATGGATAACAGAAGTTTCGTAAATGTGCTTTTTAGGTCCACGCTAGAAGACATGGGATTGTTCGTAACCAATTTGAAGGCGATCTAAATGACTCTGTACGGGTTTTCAAGTGAAGGAACGATGACCATAGGAACGATGACCAAAATACGCTACGAAATACAAAATAAGGTATGGGTACCCATTGTTTAGTACGTACAACATAAAAACATAAAGTTTAATCAATTGTTTAAATATTAAGTGTGGAAATACATAAAACATAAATTAAAAGACTTTAAAACAACATCATCCTCAATCTTCTCGCAGTCCATTCAATCCATCCATCCTCAATACACATGCCAAACTGCCACGAATCTGTCTTGCCGTCCATGTTCATTTTCCTGCACCATCTAAAATAAAAGGAATGAGCCTAATGCCGAACAAGGAAAATCTACTAAAAACAACATATATCATAAATCATAATACAATATCATAAAACATATGCTATAAACATAAGACGTAAAAACGTATATCATATAGGACTACAATGTTAATGGCCATTAACTCATTACCGTAGCATGTGATAAAACCATCTAGGTCCTCAGTCTACTAATCGAGGTAGGTTACATCACAAGGTAGTATATGATAACCCATCTAGGTCATCTGTCCACTAATCAAGGTAGGGTAAATCATAACTCTAAACCACAATAATGATAAAAACCTTGGGGTTTGCTATCTAAGCACTTATAAGCCCTAAGTGACTACACAACATATTCATACATATAACATACCAATATATCATAACATATCACATAAACATATCATAACATATATATCTAACCTATTTTCCTTACCAAAATCTTGGATATGGAGACAAGAACGAGATTGGAACACTCCTAAAACCAACAATCAAAACCATGAGTTTCTAAAGATATAGATATGAAAAAGAGAACTAAACCATCAAAGTATAAACTTACTGAAAACCTTAAGTTTCAAGAACTTAAACACCTAACCAAAAAGCCATAAAATCAAGTTAGGATCTGAAAGAAAATGGAAGGAAATAAAAGAACTATGATGGATTAAACCTGAGGAAAAGAATACCTTGAATGATCTAGAACTTTAATCTATACCTCGATACCGAAATAACTCTCTATCTTACTTCCCAAGTGTTTAGAAAAGCTTAGATTGGAAAAGCTTTTATCCCAAAACCCAAGTCTTTTCTCTCTAGAGTAATCTTAGTAGCTTGCATGCTCTGAAGAATGCTTGAATGATGAGTGAAATGGCTGAGTACTAGGTTCTATTTATAAAGATCAAGGAGTGAAACTAACCCTTTATAAAATGAATAAATAAATAAAAATAAATTGAAAAGATTTGAATTTTCGTTTAAACAGATCCCCAGAACTCAGTAAAAAATGTTGAAGAGCAAGTCAAAGTGGTTGAGGGCTGTTTCTTGCTCGGATTCCACAGACTTTCAAAATATGAGTGTGGAGCCGATATATCTCCTCTCCCATATTCCCGAGCCTCCGTGGTTTCATTCGTGCCCAGTCGACGTGTTTTGCGTATCTTTCGTAGGTGACATATCGGACCCTATAGCTGCGATATATCGACATACATTGATAAATCAAACACGTTTTTACACTCTTTCAGCATATTTGAAAATGATTAAACAACTTTGGCTGAGTAAAACGTGATCCTAAAAGTTGCTGGAAGGTTCTCGAGCTTCTAGATCTTTCTTTTATTAAATTATTCATCCAAAATGTTGAAATCCTAAATAAACATGCTTGTGACAAGTGTCACGCTCTTAATAAATAATATTACTAGGAGCCGCTATATAAATCAAACATTATGTTATAATTAATATTTCTAAACTATAGGTTAAACTTATAAAATCTATAACTGTTTCTATGAGTTTCCAACTAAATCCCGGCTTGAACGAATATCCACGAAAACTAACATACTACAAGCTACTACTACTACTACTACTACTACTCCTGCTGCTGCTGCTGCTGCTGCTACTACTATCTAGTTAAATAAAATTTTGAGACACTACGATTCTCCCCTACTTAAAAGAATTTCGTCCCCGAATTTTTCTTACTAAACAACTCCGGATACCGTGCTAAGATGTATTCCTCCAACTCCCACTTTGCCTCCCGTTATGAATTATTACTCCATAGGACCTTGACTATCGGTCGTTCCTCGTAACTCAAGTCTTTCTAGAGTGCTATCATATCATACTTGAGGACGTGAGATGGGTCTGACACATATCTACGCAGCATCGAGACGTTAATCATATTGTGGCTATTTGCTAGAGCTTGCGGTAGGGCTAATCTATATGCAATTGTTCCCACCTTGTCCAATATCTCAAAAGGACCTATAAACCAGGGACTAAGTTTTCCTTTCTTCCCAAACTGATTGACTCCGTTCATAGGAGATATCTTTAAGAATACTTGATCTCCGACTTTGAATTCCACATCTCGCCACTTAGCATCTGCGTAACTTTTCTGCCGCCTCTGAGCAGCGAGTTTACGCTTTCTAATCAGCGACACTGCATCCTGAGCCTCTCTAGCAGCTTCGGGTCCACGAAGTTGTCTTTCTCCTACCTCGTCCCAATGTAACAGCAATCAACACTTCCTTCCATAAAGTAACTCATAGGGTGCCATACCGATTGTTGACTGGTAGCTATTGTTGTAGGAGAACACTATCAGTGGAAAATACTTACTCCACGATCCTCCGAAGTCCAGTACACAAACACGCAACATATCTTCTAATATCTGTATGGTACACTTGGACTAACCGTCGGTTTGAGGATGAAATGTCATACTACGACTTAACTTGGTGCCCATGGCTAGCTGCAAGCTTCCCCAAAATCTTGATGTAAACACCGATCCTCTATCTAATACTATGGTCTTAGGGATTCCATGAAGTTGCACTATTTCTCGAACATAAATGTCTGCATACTGGTCAGTAGTGGACGTAGTCTAGACAGGCAGGAAGTGAGTTGACTTGGTTAGTCTATCTACCACTACCCAAGTCGAGTCGTGCTGCTTATTTGTTCGTGGTAATCCTATCACGAAGTCCATGGCTATGTTTTCCCACTTCCATTATGGAATACTAAGCAGTTGCAATAAGCCTGCAGGTCGCTGATGTTCCGCTTTTACTTGCTGACATACTAGGCATTTGGACACATATTCTGCTATGTCTTTCTTTCATTCTCAGCCATCAATATAAGGTCGTGAGTCATCTTGGTCGACCCCGGGTGAATTGAGTATGGGGTAGTGTGTGCCTCTTCTAAAATCTTCATCTTAATTCTGTGGTCATTCAGATATGGAGAAATCCGTAGCCTGGCCTTCTTTGACTACAGCCATATGTGTTACTAATGTGTCATCATGCCCTTGCCCGATCCGTATATCTTCTAACAGATTTGACTGAATGGACAAGTTAGCTAGTTTACCAATAACTACTTCTATTCCGGCATTAATCAGCTCTTGCTAGAGCGACTTTTCTATTCCGGATAATGCTACTAGATTTCCATAACTTTTTCGGCTTAGCGCATCTGCAACTACGCTTGCTTTTCCTGGGTGGTATAGGATTTTGTAGTCATAATCCTTTACTAGTTCTAACCACCTGCCCCACCTCATATTGAGCTCCTTTGTGTGAAGTAATACTTTTATGCTCTTGTGGTCCGTATTAATCTCACACCGTTCTCCATAAAGATAGTGGCGCTAGATTTTCAATGCGGAGACCACCGCTGCCAACTCCATATCGTGCGTTGGATAGCGTTGCTCGTATTCCTTCACCTACCTTGAGGTGTAGGCTATAACTTTGTCATTTTGCATCAGCACACAACCCAAACCTTGATTCGATGCATCACAATATACTACAAACTTGTCATTGGGTGTCGGTACACAAATTACTGGTGTTGACCATAACTTATCCTTGAGAAACTGGAAGCTCTCTTCACATCTATCCGTCCCGTTGAACTTTTGTTGTTTCCAGGTCAGGTTGGTAAGTGGAGTGGCGATCTTAGAAAAGCCTTCTACAAATCTTTGATAATAGCCTGCTAGCCCAAGAAAACTTCTAACTTCTCACACATTCTTAGGTCTTGGCCAATCCTTCACAGCCTCTACCTTAGCTGAGTCTTCAACAACTCCATCCTTGGGTACTATATGGCCGAGGAACGCTACTTGCGAGTGCCAAAATTTACACTTCTTGAACTTGGCATAAAGTTGATGCTCCTTCAGTCGCAACATTGCCAATCTTAAATGTTCCTCGTGCTCGACTTCGTCCTTGGAGCACACCAAAATATCGTCAATGAACACTACGATGATTTTGTCCAAGTAATCCTTGAAGACCCGATTCATTAATTCCATAAATGCGGCTGGAGCATTGGTAAGACCAAAAGACATAACTAGAAACTTGTAATGTCCATATCGAGTTCTAAAAGCTGTCTTTGGAATATCTTTTTCTCGTACCTTGAGTTGGTGATAACCGGATTGTAGATCAATCTTTGAAAATGCACTCGCTCCTCAATGTTGATCAAATAAATCATCGATCCGAGGTAGCGGGTACTTATTCTTAGTTGTCACCTATTCAGCTCGCGGTAATCTATACACATCTGCATGCTTCCATCCTTCTTCTTCACAAATAGAACCGATGCTCCCCATGTTGAATGGCTTGGTCTTATGAAACCCAAGTCTAAGAGTTTTTGCAACTGCGTCTTTAACTCCTTGAGTTCGTTTGGTTCCATCTGGTACAGTGCCTTTGAGATAGGCTCGGTTCCCGGTACTAGTTCGATTGTGAAGTCAATTTCCCGAGTAGGCGGAAACCCTGGTAAGTCGTAAGGAAATATCTCTGTAAATTCCTTTGTGACACGAACGTCTCCAACCTTTAGTGGTGTTTCTTGTGCCATATCCATGACGCTTGCTAAGAATGTGTGACATCCTTTCTCTATCATCCTTTGAGCTTTGAGAAATGAGATAAGTAGTGTCCATAGTCCTGAAAACTTTCCCATAAAAGATAGTTTCTGATCATCAAGATTTTCGAATGTCACTTACTTACGTCTATAGTCGATGGTTGCGCCATGCCTTGCTAGCCAATACATGCCCACTATTACGTCGAAGTCCTTGATTTCTAGCTCTATCAGGTCTCCTTCTAGTTCTATGTCCTCTATTTTGATCGGTACACCTCGTGCTATTCGTGATGATATGACTACTTCGCCCGAAGGAAATTTGGTCACAAACCTAGTTCTAAATCTTTCACAAGGTTTGTCTAATTTCTCTATCATTACTAACGATATATACGAGTGTGTTGCTCCCGAATCAAACAATATCGAACATATATTATCGAGGATAGGAATCTGACTTGTGACCACTTTGTTACTAGCTTTGGCTTCTCCGTGGGTCAAGGCAAAGACTCTTGCTGGAACCATCTTGTTGTCCCTCTTTGCTTCTTTCTTGAGTTGTGGACATTCCCTCTTCCGATGACCTTCCTGGCAACAATTGTAACCACCTTTGGTGTTTGGACGACACTCCCAAGGATGTCTTTTCTGGCATTAAGAGCACTGCGTGTATTCTACATAACTCTGCATACTGCTTCCATTACTTGTCCGTGCTCTTTTGTCACCATCGACCTGTTTACTATTAGGATGCCTTCTCTTCTGCCCATTATTGTTTTTATGCTGATGGTTGTTGTTGTGGTTCTGACCATTTTATGTCTGACTCTACTGCATGGGTTCAGACTTACTAGCCTCTTCCTTACTAACATTTGCTTGGAGTCGCTCCACCTCTATAGCCGTTTCTAGAGCATCGGCGTAAGAAGTGGTTACAGGATTTGCTAGCTTGACTCCTAGCTCAATCGTGGGTCTGAGTCCCCTAGTGAACTTGGTGACCCTCAAGAAGTCGGTTGTAACCAATTCTGGCGCGAACTTGGCTAGTCGATCGAATTGTCAAGCATACTCAACTACTATAAGATTGCCCTGCTTCAGACTGCCAAACTCTTCTACCCTCATAGCGATGACTGCCGAGTTGTAATACTTCTTATGGAAGAGCTCCACAAATCTAGTCCATGTCATGGTGGCGACGTCGTGAGTTTGTTGTACTAAATCCCAACAGATTCTGGCATCCTTCTTCAGAAGAGACGAAACGCATGATATGCGGTCTGCGTTGCCGAGGTTCATGTGTGTTAGAATTGGTTCTACATTCCTGAGCCATTCTTCCACCTCAAAGGGGTCGATTGTCCCTTCAAAGTTTGGAGCATGTTGCTTACAGAAGCTCTCATAGATTGGATCTATGTACTGAGCTAGATAAGGCGCATAATTGTCTATCGGCCATCCCTCATATGGACCTACTTGCTGGGGGGCTTGAGCCGCTAGTTGAGGCTGCGGCTGAGTCTGTTATCGTTGTTGCTGCAGCAATTCTTCCACTTGTTGCTGTAGTCAGAAAATTTCAACGGTGTTTTCAACTGGAGGTGGCGGTGCATTTCTGTTGGCAGCAACATTGGTAGCATGCATTCCCCTTCTTTGGACTGGAGGGGCTTCATTAGTCTCGTTGGCGGCACTAGAGGCATTGTTAGTTGTGTGTGCAGACCTTCTGAGCGACTTTTTCAGTAAAGTTCTAATAGTCAAGAAAAACATGTTAGAACTTACCCTAATAGGTTCTATGGCAAAACTTAGTCCAAGCAAACATAACTTAGACCTATCAATTTATGATTTCTTATGAAAAAAATATGTAAGCCTTCTTTATAATTAGGGTGTGTTTCTATACTTAGAAAATTAGTCATCTTTATTATTTTCTAAGTTTGTTTCTAATCATCATATATGACTTAATTCTTAGGATCGAAACTCGTCGCTGTTCCAAAGTTAACCATATTGAGGGAGGGCTGGGATCAGTAAAATCGTCCCACTACTATGGCCCCCTAAACTCTCAATACAAATCCCGGTCCATTGATTTGTATCAACCCTCACTGAACTCAGTCATTATTTATTTATTATAAATTTATTATGATTGTAAAAAAAATCAAACTCACACATGTCATTTAAAAATAACAATTTTATTCATTTGGAAAAATATTTTCACTAAGTACAGTCATAAATGCAAAAATAAATAAATAGAGAAAGAAAGAAATAAACTAAACTAAAAATAACTAGGGTAAATCTGAAAATCAAGATCTTCTATATCTGACCATTCATCTAGCATATCATCATCTATTTCTTCATAATCATCATTATCTTGAGCCTCAAAACTACCTCAGGGAAGATTCATGAAGATGTTATGCTTTTGTTCATTAGTGAATTGAAATTCAAACTTAGAAGTGAACCTAAGTATGAGAAAATAATATCTCATGGCTACCAGTAAATCATCTTTATCATCTATTGTCTCCCATAATTCTTCTAATGTAGAAATTACTGAAGGAAAATCTTTAAAAAGCCTAATTACTAGGACATATTGTTTTGTGGCTCTCAACATAATTTGCTTAGTAGTTTGAAGGTGAACAATCTCCTTGTGAAATAAGATCAATCTCTGAGTGATTCTTTCTAGCACTCCTATTGTATTCCTTGGCTCTCTAATCCTTTTCAATGCCTTAATGGCTCGGATATCATGATAAGTCAAGGCTCCACCCATTCTTAACTGAAAAGATAATGACTAAAAGTGTTAGCTATCAACATAAACATAATATCATAACATAAACACTTACATTGGCGGTTAGATCAGGAGCATGTGCGTGTGTATCAAGGAGAACTTCATGCCTATGAACTGTGTCTATGATACCAACTGTAATGATTCGATTAATTCTAGACCTCAGACCATTAAAAACTATTGAAACATAACTACTATTTTGGAATACATACATAAAATATTAGATCATTATTAAAAATAAAAAATACGCTACAAAATAAAAAATAAGGTATGGGTACCCATTGTTTAGTACATACAACATAAACACATAAAGTTTAATCATTCGTTTAAATACTAAGTGCGGAAATACATAAAACATAAATTAAAAGACTTTAAAACAACGTTATCCTCGATCTTCCCACAATCCATTCAATCCACCCATCCTCAATACACATGCCAAGTTGCCACGAATCTGTCCTGCCTTCCATGTTCAATTTCCTGCACCATTTAAAATAAAAGGAATGAGCCTAATGCCCAACAAGGAAAATCTACTAAAAACAACATATATCATAAATCATAAGACTATATCATAAAACATACACTCTACAACATAAGACGTAAAAACATATATCATATAGGACTACAATATTAATGGCCATTAACTCATTATCGTAGCATGTGATAAAACCATCTAGGTCCTCAGTCTACTAATCAAGGTAGGTTAGATCACAAGGTAGAATATGATAACCCATCTAGGTCCTCTGTCTACTAATCAAGGTAGGGTAAATCATAATTCTATATCACGATAATGAAAAAACCTTGGGGTTTTCTATCTAAGCAACTATAAGCCTCAAGTGACTACACCCCCGCACTTTGAAGTACTCTATGTTGGGTTTTCTTCCTTTCCATAACTCATATGGAGATATCTCATTTTTCTTCATCGCTATTCGATTAAGAATGTGACAAGCGGTTAAAAGCGCTTCACCCCATAAGTTGAAGTTCAACTTAGAAAACACCAACATAGAATTTATCATCTCTAGATAAGTCCTATTTTTCCTTTTGGCAACACCATTGTGTTGTGGTGTATAAGGTGCAGTGCACTCATGAATTATACCATTTTCTTCACAAAATGTATTGAATTCATTAGAGAAGTACTCTTCTCCTCTATCACTTCTTAGCACCTTAATCTTTTTATTTAGTTTATTTTCAACTTTTAATTTATACAATTTAAAAGCATCAAAAGTTTCATCTTTATGCTTTAAAAGAAACAAATAGGTATATCTACTAAAATCATCTATAAAAGTAAGAAAATACCTTTTACCACCTCTAGTTAAAACACCATTTAATTCACAAAGATCACTATGAATTAAATATAGTAAATTAGATGATCTTTCTACACTAGGAAATGGTTTCTTAATCATTTTCGCCTTAACACATGTTTCACATTTACCATAGTTTTTAATATTGCATGCAATCATACCACATTTTACTACTCTTTTCATGGTAGAAAAACCTATATACGATAGTCTAAGATGCCACAAAAATAAAGAATCATACTCAACAATATAGGCAGAATTAGCATTTTTATTGATAACATTGAAAGTTACATCATTGGTGCACAATTTAACCATACCCTCACAAGAGTACCCCTTTCCCAATAATACATTTGATTTGGTAAGTATAAGTTTACCGGACTCAAAAACAGCTTTAATGTCGGGCTTTCCAAGAAAATCACCACTTACCAAGTTTCTACTCATTCCGGGAACATAAAGTACATTTACAAATGTAACATTCTTGTTGGAGGTGAAAAAGACTTCAATGGTACCTTTGCCAAGTACCTTGGATTTTCCCTCATTGCCCATTTGTATCTCATGGTTGCCCTTTGACTCTTCAAAGGTCTTGAACAATGATTTGTCATAGGTGACATGGACGGTGGCACATGTATCATACCACCACCCTTTCACCTTGCCTTGGACAGCATTCACCTCACTAAGGGTAGCAACTATGTTTTCCTCTTGAGTTGTGTTCACCTTAGGTCCTTGTTGGTCTTTTCTATGCCTACACTCTCTAGCATAGTGACCCTTTTTCCCACACACAAAGCAAGGACCTTTCTTGCCCTTAAACTTGTTTGGGTTGGTTTTTGGACCCAAAGGTTTCTCATTACCCTTTTTCCCTTTGTTTTTGGGATGTTTTGGTTGTGACACTGCATTTGCTTTGGAAGTCTCTCCATTAGACCCCTCTACAAGTTTATCTCTACATATCGATTCCTCTTCGATTCAAATATGTTTTTGGATTTCCTCCAAAGAATAATCCTCATTTTTATGAAGGATTCTTTTCCTATAGCTCTTCCAAGTTGGTGGTAATTTAGCCACTATAGCACCAACTTGAAAGGCCTCGGGAAGCTCAATCTTTAAAACTTTCAGTTTGTTAACAATTATTTGCAATTCATGAATTTGAGGAAGAATAGGTTTATCACCAAAAAAATTGAAATTGAAGTACTGAGATATCAGAAAAAATTTTGTACCTTCCTCTTCCGCCTTAAACTTTTTCTCAAGTGCATCACATATCTCCTTGGCCGATTTGGTCTCGGTGTAGAGGTCATAGAGCCTATCGGATAGGGCGTTGAGGATATGACCCCTACAAAGAAGGTTGTCCTCCTCCCTCTTCCTTCTCTTCTCCACCTCCTTGGGAGTGACTTTGTCGGATGGCTCGGCTGGAGGTGCAAAGGATGACTCAAGGATGTAGGCGATTTTAAGTGTGGTTAAAAGAAACTTCACCTTGTCTTGCCACCTAGTAAAATTGGATCCATCAAACCAATCCAATCTCACTAGGTCTTGGTTCGTGATCTTGATTGTCTCATCTTCCATTGAAACAAAAAAGGGATAAGCTTTTGAATCTTAGGAAAAAATGTTTTGCCTCAATGGAAATTGATAATAATATTACAACTCAATGCAATATATTACAAATAATGATTGATTAAAAGGAGTTACAACTCTATAACTGAAAATTACAAATAAACAAAGGAAATGAAGAAGATGAAGAAGAAGAAGAGAATAGTAAAATACAACTCTAAACAAAAAGTTACAAATAAAGTAAAGTGTTTGAAACAAAAGAAAAGAAAAGATTACAACTCTTGAACAAGAAATACAAGTAAAAAGAACAAGAGAATAAGAAGAAAACAATACAATAGAAAGAAGAATAGAAATACAAGAAACTCTCACTTACACAACCTAAGTGAAGAGGGTTGGGGATCACCAACTTGAACAAGGTTTAAAACATTTGTCCAAAAGCTTATTTCCCCCTAACTCAAGCACTAAGGGATCTCTCTCAGATATTGGAAAAACTTTCTTGAATTATCAAGCCTCAAGGTGTTTCTAGCCAAGTGCTCTAATGGATAGAAATGTTGTGTCTTTCAAGTGAGTTATAGGCTCCTATTTATAGAGTTTTGAGACACCCTTTGAATTTCAAATTCCACCAACCCCCATGGCTGTTACCAATGTTTAATTGGATTAATATTGAATTAAAAATAAGATTTGGGAGTTATTTGGGTTTTTTGAGCCGTTCAACAAAGATTGAAAAAACTGAAAAATTGGTCAGTTTTGGCTTGTGGCCGTGGCCAGAGACATTAGTGGTCGTGGCCACTGGTCCCTGACCCACAGACCGCGGCCACTGGTCTCTGACCCACAGGCCGCGGCCACTGAATTTTGGTGGTCGCGGCCACCGACTAATTTCAGCACAAAAAATGTGCTATTTTTCCAAACGGTTCCAAACTCTCCCAAATGATTTTGTAACTCCCAAAACACATTATTGGGGTTAAAATCCTATCTCTAACAGCCATATCACATATGACTTTATGAAATTCATCTCAATATTGTGTAACAACAAATTTACACAATAAAGGGTAATATTTGGAAGTTACAAATTTGTAACACCAAATATGTTACATTATTTGGATATATCTTATAAATCTAAATATTGTAACTCTCTATTATATGTTACAATATGTGATACACTTTGTCACATTTATTTAATCTAAAACATTATAATATAATATAATATAATATTACATTATATTATAAAATAATATAACAACTACTACTACTAGGTCAAACTTATAAAATCTATAACTATTTCTATGAGTTTCCAACTAAACCCCGGCTTTAACCAATATCCACGAAAACTATCATACTTCAAGCTACTACTACTACTACTACTACTACTACTACTACTACTACTACTACTACTACTACTACTACTACTACAAGCTAGTACTTCAAGTAGTAGTACTACTACTTCAAACTATCATACTTCAAGCTAGTACAATATCCTAATATTTTACAGCTTCAAGTGGATGCCTTTCGATATCAGCGTCAGCAACAAAGCACTCCACCTACTGCAAATAAAGTAACCATGTCCACTAAAGACATACAACTTCTTATCAATAAAGCTGTCGACGAGAAAATGGAGAAGTGGAATAGTAAATTTGATGGGACGTATGTAGCAGAAGACTCCATCGACCGACTTGGACTTGAGGACCCTACTATGGGAAGCACTACGATTTAAAATCTGATTTAAAGATAAGATGCTCTTTTCACAAAGAACAAAGGTAGCCGCCCATGTGCTACGCATCATATCTTTTAAGGAAAAACAAAATGCCATAAAGGCTTAACCTTATCATCTTATCCTCACTTTAATAAAATAAAAGAGGACAACTTTTTATTTCGGTATAAATAAGCTAAGGAGTTTGGCTTGTAGACTCACTTCTTTTCTTTTTAAATCTTATTTTCTAAACCTAGAGAAACCTCTAAGTCTTGAAAACCATCAAACTTAGCTTTCTCTTCTATTGTATAATATTTTATAAGTTTATTAATAAAATGGGTTACCATTGCTAAAACATCTTGCGATAGTAGAAGGGGACAGTGAATCCTTTTCAGAAATTCCAAGTTTTCTCAAAGATCATCAATCAGGTATTTAAATTATTTCAAAAGGATAAAAAGCATTGGTTATTTCATATAACAGGATCTGGGCATTGCTTCATTAAACTCGTTTATGCCATTGATAGGCTTGTAAAAAAGTTGTGTTGAAGTTCACCCTCAGTATGAATATGCATTGATACGTCACCTTTTATATGAGAAAATAATAAATTTACATGATAAGAAGATTTTTCAGAAGAATTGCAGTTTCAGTAAAAATATTCCATCCACACTCTACTATCATATGAATATAAATTTTATTCTCAAAACTCAAGTCTTTTTCATACCTATAAAAACAACTACTTTTATAATCAATTATAAACTATATATAAGTTCTTATAAACTAAAAATATCAGGAATATATGAACGTACCTAGAGACATAGAAAAATATACCAATAAACTCTGTCAACTCAGTATAGATAGTAATAATATAGATATATTAATAAATGAACTAAAAGAAAGTTTAGATAATAAGTTTGATAATTTATCACAAAACATAGTAAACACTTTTGATGAACATCATATCAAGTTATTAAACGAAGAATATAATATTAGCTATAAATTTATATCTGGTCAAATAACTATATTAGAAAGTATTAAAAGTGACATATTCAAAAGTAGAAATCACACAGTCATAAATATTACTGATTATTAGCCTACAATAACTAACGTTTGATATAGATAACATATTCATCTAATAACATAATATTATATTATAACATAAGATTTATTATTGCCTACTATATTTGACATTTGTAACTATATAATATATATTATTTTATATATATACTAACCTTTGATATATATAACGTATAACGTATTAAAAATTTGAAAATGAATAATATAGATATTATTATAGGATTAGATTTTCTATTAAAACAAAACGGAGGCATTAACATTACTAAAGACTATGTTAATATTTATAAAATAGTTAGTATTATACCCATTCCATCAGAGTTGCTGCAGAAGCGTGGTGGTTATCCTAGTAATTTAGAAAACACCCAATGTAACTTTAAAATATTAGGATCTTGTAAAAATTTAATAGAAGAAAATACAGAAGTAAATGAATTAGTAGATATAATAAAAGAAATAAAACTAGATAGAGAAATAATAACAGGAAAAGAATTATACGACTTAATATTTAGTAACGATATAGAATATTTAATATATAAACTACAAAAACAAGGAAATATCGGATATAGTATGAAAAATTTAAAACAAAATGATAATCCAACATGTAAATTATTAATAAAAAATCCAGATTATAAAATAACTGGTCAAGCACTAAAATTTAATCCTATAGACATAGAAGATTTTAAAGATCATATTGACGAATTATTAAAAAATAAATTTATTAGACATAGTGACTCACCGCATAGGAGTCCTGCTTTTCTAGTAAGAAACCATAGTGAAATAGCTAGGGGAAAAAGTAGAATGGTAATAAATTATAAAAGATTAAATGATAATACTGAAGACGACTCTTATAATATTCCTGATAAAGATGTTTTAATAAATAAAATACAAGGTTGTAGAGTTTTTAGTAAATTTGACTTAAAATCAAGTTTCTACCAAATAAAGATGGCAGAAGCTAGTATTCCATGGACAACATTTGTCTGCCCCCAAGGACTATTTGAATGGTTAGTAATGCCAATGGGACTTAAAAATGCCCCAGTAATATTTCAGAGAAGAATAGATAAAATATTTTATGAATTAAGTTATTGCTTAGTATATATTGACGATATTCTAGTATTTAGCAAAGATTATAAGGAACACGAGTACCATTTAAACATGTTTTTTTAAAAATTGAACAGTATGGTTTAATTATTAGCAAAAAGAAAATGGAATTAGGAAAAGAATATATAAAATTTCTAGGATCCGAAATAGGAAAAGGGAAAATAATATTACAAGATCATATTAGTAAAAAGATACTAGACTTTCCTGAAAAGTTTGAAGATTTAAAAAGTAATCAGCAATTTCTTGGATTACTAAATTATGCCCGTCCATATATTAAGAATTTATCAAAATTACTTGGGCCATTATATAATAAAACCAAACTTAATGGTCAAAGATACTTCAACATTGAAGATATTAAACTAGTAAAGAAAATCAAAGAAATAGTAAAAACCTTAGAAAAATTATTCCTTCATTAAATAACTGACTATTTAATAATAGAAATAGATGGATGTGATAAGGGATGGGGAGCAGTATTAAAGAAAAAGCCTAGTAAATATTCTAATAAAGATACTGAAGAAATATCAAGATATGCTTCAGGACAGTATAAAGAAAAAAGTATTACTAGTATTGATGCCGAAATAATGGCAATCGAATATTCCTTAGATGCATTCAATCTTTATTGAATTAATAAGAAAGAATTTACTATTAGAACAGATTGCCAAGCAATAGTAAGCTGTTATGAAAAAATGAGGCAAAATAATAAAAAACTAATGACTAATAGATAGACAAAATTCCTTAATAATTTTATTATTAAAGGATATAATCCTACTATTGAGCATATTAAAGGAAAATATAATTATTATGTTGATGTATTGTCTCGATTAATTTACAATACAGATGGATCGACAACCATTTTGTCCAAGATTGTATAGGCGCAAGCAGTAAACCAAATAATATATAGTCAGCCAATGGAAAAAGGTGAGGCAATATCCTTCGGAGAATTAGTATTACATTGTTATGGTAATAGTGAAACCAAATATATCTCTCACAATGCCATTAGTAAAGAACAATAATGTTTATTAGATAATCTCATCACGCCTATCTATTCAATAATCCTAGATATTTCCAGGAAGTATTCAAATGCCTAGAAGAATACTTCCAAAGTAAGAAAATTTTGATTACTATTTAGTATTGGAGGGAAAAACCAGGATTATATAAGTCATGGCAATCAGTAGCCGAAACAGTAGATAAATTTAATAATGCCCTTTGGAAAGGCCAAGTAAATTATGAAGAAGCTACTAAAGTTGTTATTATGTATTAGGGTCTTAATTATTATGATGAGACAAAAGATAAGGGGAAAGAAAAAGTAACTGAATTAAATTTCCCCAATTATATTTATTATAATAAAACAATAATAAAAAAAGACTTAGTAAACAAAAAATTAAAAGAAGAAAATGAAGCATGCTGGGAGCAAATTAATAGTCTTAAGCTTCAAGTGGATGCCTTTCGACATCAGCGTCAGCAGCAGAGCACTCCACCTACCGCAAATCAAGTAATCATGTCCACTAAAGACATACAACTTCTTATCAACAAAGTTGTCGACGAGAAAATGGAGGAGTGGAATAGTCAATTTTATTGGACATATGATGCAGAAGACTCCATCGACCGACTAGGATTTGAGGACCCTACTATGGGAAGCACTACGATTTAAAGTCTGATTTAAAGATAAGATGCTCTTTTCACAAAGATCAAAGGTAGCCGCCCATGTGCTACGCATCATATCTTTTAAGGAAAAACAAAATCCCATAAAGGCTTAACCTTATCATCTTATCCTCACTTTAATAAAATAAAAGAGGACAACTTTTTATTTCGGTATAAATAAGCTAAGGAGTCTGGCTTGTAGACTCATTTCTTTCTTTTTAAATCTTATTCTCTAAACCCAGAGAAACCTCTAAGTCTTGAAAACCATCAAACTTAGCTTTCTCTTCTATTGTATAATATTTTATAAGTTTATTAATAAAATGGGTTACCATTGCTAAAACACCTTGCGATAGTAGAAGGGGACAGTGAATCTTTTTGAGAAATTCCAAGTTTTCTCAAAGGTCTTCAATCAGGTATTTAAATTATTTCAAAAGGATAAAAGCATTGGTTATTGCATATAACAGGATCTGGACATTGCTTCATTAAACTCGTTTATGCCATTGATAGGCTTGTTAAAAAGTTGTGTTGAAGTTCACCCTAGGTATGAATATGCATAGATACGTCACCTTTTATATGAAAAAATAGTAAATTTACATGATAAGAAGATTTTTTAGAAGAATTGTAGTTTCAGTAAAAATATTCCATCCACACTCTACTATCATATGAATATAAATTTTATTCTCAAAACCCAAGTCTTTTTCATATCTATAAAAATAATATTTTTATAATCAACTATAAACTATATATAAGAAGTTCTTATAAACTAAAAATACCAAGAATATATGAACGTACCTAGAGACATAGAAAAATATACCAATAAACTCTGTCAACTCAGTATAGATAGTAATAATATCGATATATTAATAAATGAACTAAAAGAAAGTTTAGATAATCAGTTTGATAATTTATCACAAAACATAGTAAACGCTTTTGATGAACATCATATCAAGTTATTAAACGAAGAATATAATATTAGCAATAAATTTATATCTGGTCAAATAACTTTATTAGAAAGTATTAAAAGTAACATTTTCAAAAATAGAAATCAGATAGTAAAAAATATTACTGATTATTAGCCTACAATAACTAACATTTGATATATATAACGTATTCATCTAATAACATTATATTATAACATAACATTTATTATAGCCTACTATATTTTACATTTGTAACTATGTTTATTTGATTCATCTACTAACATAATATAATAACATAACATTTATTATAAGCCTACTATATTTGACATTTGTAACTATATAATATATATTATTTTATATATATACTAACCCTTGATATATATAACGTATAATGTATTATAAATTTAAAAATAAATAATATAGATATTATTATAGGATTAGATTTTCTATTAAAACAAAACTGAGGCATTAGCATTACTAAAGACTATGTTAATATTTATCATATCAAAATCCTCCATGTCTAACTCAATCAGATCAATCGAAAGTTCCCTACTATCAACCATCACTGGCAGTGCCCTAATCCATCTCCTAGAAACTACCAGTTCCCCTGTAGGCAATAAAGTCCCAAACCCTGCAGTCCGATACTCACTAAGTCTACACAATATATCAATCACTCTACAAGATACAAAATAGTGTGTAGCACTAGAATCAATCAATACAGTAAAAGGAGTGCTAGCGCTAGAAAGCTGACCTGTCACTACCGAGGGACTAGCCTCGGCCTCTGCCTGAGTCAAGGTGAATACACGAGTTGGAGTCAAGCTATCCACCATTCCTGCTTCACCTTTCTTCAACGTTGGGCAGTCTTTCCTGAGATGTCCTACTGCCCCACACACAAAGCATGCCTTGGCCCGACACTCACCCAGGTGGCGTCTTTTACATCTCGGGCACTCTGGATAAGTCCGCCATGCCTCGCCGCCACCCTAACCACCTCGACCCGTCCTATCAAGACCAACAACGGTCGAAGTGTCAGGAGCCTTTCTCTTGAAGTCACTAGGGCCTCCGCCCCTACCAGATCCAGAATATGGAGGCACCGCTCTGCGGCCCTCATGCCTCACCGCACTTTCCCTTCATATCTTATTCTCCACATCCTTAGCGGTAAGAGCCTTCTCAACGGCCTGGGCATAAGGTACCGTTGTGATCCTGACATCCCGGGCTATCATAGCATTAATCCCTCTGATAAATCGATCATGCCTAGCAGCATCAATAGGCACAAGATCTGGTGCAAACTTTGCAAGCTTATCAAATTTTAGGGCATACTCAGTAACAGTCATATTGCCCTGCACAAGACTCATGAACTCATTGACCTTTGCTGCTCTGACAGCAACATTGTTGTACTTCTGACTAAACAAATCTCTGAAACCTTCCCAACTCAAAGTATTAACATCCCTGGTCTGCGATGCCACTTCCCACCAGATGCGGGCATCCTCTCTCAACATAAAAGTGGCACAGGCCACTCTATCATGACCCTCTATCCTCATAAAATCCAGGATTGTAGTAATCATAGTTAGCCATTGCTTGGCTTTCAATGAATCTGGTCCACCCTCAAAGATTGGGGGTTGTTGTTTCCTGAACCGCTCATATAACGGCTCCCATCTGTTACCAACCTCCTCTAACTGCACAACCAGTACCAGTGCAGGTGGTACAATAAGGGCATCACTCCCTGATGGAGCCTGCTGTCGCAGAATACGGATCTGCTCGTCCTGACTCTGTAATCGAGCCTGCATATCTGCCATTAACTACTGCCAGTTCTCAGGGACTGGCGGAGGATTCTGGCCCTGGTCATCACTCTCGGTCCCGAACCTAGTGCCGGCTAGTCGTGTAGATTTTCTTGGACACATAGCTATCCAAGTCAATCTGCAAATAACGACTCGGCAGTCAGACCATGATGACAGGGTAAAAACTTCTCCAAGATCCACCAATAGAACATAAGCAACCAAAAACAATCAACTTATAAGCATTCATTCTCATGCACTGGCTGCTAATAAGCACGCCGCCAATTTCATTACACAATAACTATAAAACAGGCATTCATCCATTCACAATATATAATTAATCATCCATATGTTCATTTACATGCACGGCGATGCTAATAAACATGCCTCAATATTCTCACATAGCAGTTAAAGGCCAGGCCCTATCAGTATCTCATGCTTCCTATCAATCCAGTAAATAACAACATTCATAGCTCATTTCAGGCACATAAGCACATAAACACATATACACATTACCGAACCGTGATTTGAGCTTGTCTCTAGCAGTGAATGTACATGTCCAGCCTGTCTTCAGGAACCCTTAAACCTAGGACTCTCTGATACCAAGTTGTAACGTCCTGGATAGCCAGGACCACTACACTGTGTACTTATAAATTGCAAGACTTACTAATCAAGTCATTAATTTAAAAATGTGTCACTAAACGTGTATGAGCTAGGGTTAAAAGGATTTTGTCTCAAACGTTTCATTTTATATAATTAAGCAGTTATATACATGGGATCCCAAAAGAAACAGAGTTAAAAGTTGGTTTACAGACTTCCAAAAATACATAAACTATTATTAGCCATACTAAGGCAAAATAGACAATCTTTGGGTCTCACGTCCCTGCCTAAACCTCAACCGTGGCGGTTGAGCAATCGGCCATGTACATTCCGCTCGCTGAGCTCTCCAATCATGGCTGATCAAGTCTACCCTTGCCTTTACCTGCACCACGTAGCACCCGTGAGCCAAGGCCCAGCAAGAAAACATGATGTGCAACACAAGCAGTAATAATAGATAACATGTTCACTAAACATGAACTCTTGTCATATAATCTACAATAATCAATCAACATGAATTCAAAGTCAAGGATGCAATCAAACACTTATAACATTCATATCACATAATAATAAGGGTCGACAACCTAGGCTGCACCCTTTGTTTAACCCACTGACTCCGGCCCGCTTAAACCAAGCTCAGTGCATATTAAGCTGTCCTCGGATACCAGTGGCCAAGTCGCGCCCTATGCGCTAGTGTAACCCTTGGCACCCTTAGGCCGTTGGTTCACTAAATTGCTTTCATGGCATAATACCATCTTTTCAAGCATACTCGATAGGGAACCCTTAGTCCCATCACATATATTCAACCAGGTGCAGTTTTCTTACCTTTGATCTTTGCAGTTTCGTATTCCGAGCAACGCTCTTCAAGCACGCTCCGTTCCTGAGCCTAAGCTTTTATCACCTAGTCACAACCAAAGTATTGGGTTTCGTTAATATCCAAATATAGGTTTCTGAGTACAAAACTAACTTCCGGGATATCGAATCCCACCAAGCACGGTGGTGAAATTGATCCCGAGCAACCTAGGATCGACTCTCGTCCTTAAAAACCCCTAACGTTCAAGTGCACAACTAAGGGTTGCGGCCCTTGAAGCTTATCCGCGTCCCTAGCCTCAAAATAGAACCAAGGACCACCCAGGGCAAAGACACGCATCGCGGCCCTTGCAATGTGCGCCGCGGCGCTCACCCCTGGCCGAGCCTCCTTGGCTCATCTTCAACCTAGGGCCACATCGCTCTAGAATAGAGCCGCGACCCTTCCCTTCGTGCCCAGAAAACCCACCATTTCCAACGTCTAAACCTCACCTTAAGCCATCCCAAAGCTCCCCAATACAAAACCAATTAATCCCAACACCTTTAGAATGATTTAAACAACATAATTCAACAGAAATACAACCCAAAAACCTACCAAAATCCCATCTCCAATTTCTGAAACTCAAGAACCTCAAACACTCAAACCAACCATTCAAACTCAAATTAAAACCTCTAAATCATGAATTGAGACTTACCTCTTCTATTGAAGCACTTCACCAAGCCAAATCCAAGATAATTCCCAAGCTCTCCTCCTTAATTCTGCCCTTAACCATAGAAAAGGAAATTCAGTGATTACCTTAGTCCTGATTAATTCCTGAGTTAAGCCTCTAAATCATACCTTCAATCCACCATGTTTCAGTTGAATTCCAGCAAATTCCCTTTAGATTTCAGTGTTTCTTTTCCTTGTGATTTGCCTAGTTTCCTTGAGAGAGAGTAGAGCTGTGGAGGAGCAAAAGGGTCAGTTTAATTTTCTGTCTAATGTTTCTCTAAAGCTTTAGCTTAGTCTTATCCCGTTAAGTTAATCCCGAGGCTCGGGGTGCCGGAAACGTCCCCGAGGGCAAAACGGTAAAATTCCCCAATATTCCCGCCTAGACTTCCTAACCTCAGAGATATCTCCATATATTTATTTTTATAACCCGATAGTCTAAATAGCTACCCAATACCTGAAATACCCCTGACTTATCCAAAGTCAACTGTTAAGCCCTGACTTATCTAGCCCTAGGATCGCCTCAAGTCGCGCTCCGCAGACCTGTCCACATAATAATGTGGTTCTCACAATACCATACGTATATACATCACATTATTACCAATATAATCATACAAGCTGTGGATGCTCAAAACTCCATACTTGTGAAAGATCCAAAGCACGTGCCAAGGTCCCTCAAATGACTAGACGCCTACTTCTGCCACGAACCCCATGAGGGATCTACTTCTTGCAAGGAGGAACGAGAGGCTATTCCCGGCATGCCCAACACCAGTGCATCTCGACGGAGATTCTCAGCATGTTGAATCCCCAGACGTCCAGCGAGACCTAGCCCCGCAAAGAGCCGCTCGCGTGCCACCAAGGGTCTGCCCGCACTGGCCACGCGACACCACCAGACCCGCGCGCGCTGGCCACGCGACACCATCAGATCCGCGCGTAGGGTGGCCCCGCCCCCAAGGGCCTCGCCCAAGGATCATGCATGCATAGTGGCCTCACCCCCAAGGGCCTCGCCCAAGGACCATGCATGCATAGTGGCCTCGCCCCCAAGGGCCTTGCCCAAGGACCACACATGCATAGTGGCCTCACCCAAGGACCACGCATGCATAGTGGCCTCGCCCCCAAGGGCCTCGCCCAAGGGCCACGCGTGCATAGTGGCCTCGCCCCCAAGGGCCACGCGTGCATAGTGGCCTCGCCCCCAAGGGCCTCACCCAAGGGCATCGTCCAAAGGGCCTCGCATACATGGTGGCCTCGCCCCAATGGGTCTCATCCAAAGAACTCGCACGCACGGCGGCCTCGCCCCCAAGGGCCTCGTCCAAGGGCCTCGCGTGCATGGTGGTAGTGTTCAAGGTGGCCCACAAGAGACAAAAAAATACGAACAGGGTACCTCGAAAGGGGTACGTACATGCCTGCAAGGATCAAGGGACAGGCCTGACACTTAAACCCGACAAGTAGTGGCGGTTAGGAGTAGTACGAGGAATGGCAACACCACCACCACGTCCCTGACACACACCAGAGCCGACCACCACTCTCACAACACCACTACACCTGATACCACTCTCCTGACAGTGTACTTATGTACCACCTGATCCCCTGGACCACAGTGTATCCATGGCCATTAGAGCCCACTATAAAATGAACCCCACTTCCACATGGAGGGGGGTTGGAAAAATTACTGTAGCAGTGCACCATAATCAATACAAACTGATTTCACCATTTTTCTTCTGCAATTATTCTTGGAGTTTCTACTTAGATTTCTAAAGCTTTTCTTTTGATAATCTATACGTTGCAATTTTTCTAATTTAACTTAGTTGACAAGTTCTCACCATCAACACAAGCATCATTAATCATATAATTATGCATTTAAATCTATAAAATCAGTCAAATCACATTAAACCCAATAATTCCCTCCTGGCACACTAATCAAGGCCCTTAAGCCTTATTAGCGAATTTAGGGTCGTTACAAAAGTAGTACGACTAATGCAAATAGTAATCTATTTTTAAGACCCCATACTAGAACAATTGAATCATTAAGCGGAGGAAATTTCCCTAGACAACCTGTATATCGTTATAGTTACCAAGGAGAACCTAAGTATAAGAGTAGAGGTCAGAGAGAAGCAGGAGATTTAAGTATATATTGGAATAATAATAAACAATTAAATATAACAAATATTGACCCCCAACTATGGAATTCAGTAATAATGAGTTGGAAGGCAGAAATAATAGGAGAATATATAAAAAATGAGCATAATCACACTGGAGAAGAAATGTATGCTTATTTAGAAAATTATTTAGGAGAAATAGTAAAAGCACATTGGGAGAGGTATAAAGCTCAGTAACCTAATGAAATAAAAGAATTAATTGATTTAGGAAATAATCCTTATAATTTTGTTAATAAAATACATCTTTTAATAACAGGAGAAGATCCTAATAGTAGATTATTAAGTGTTCAACAAGATGCTATGAAAAATCTAGAACAAATATATATTAGGGATTGGAAATATATTAAAGTTTATATTAATGATTTTGTAAAATTAGGAAGTATTTCAGGAAACGCTATTAATAGTGAATTAGGAGATAAAATGCTAATAAAATTACCTAGAGCTTTAGGAACAGAAATAGTAAACTCATGGAATAATAACATGGCACACACTAGAAATACGACCATGGATAATTTAAGTATAAGAGGAAATTTTATCCTAAAACATTTAGTAGATAAATGTACTTTTATCCAAATACAAAAACAATTAAAAGGAGACAATTTTAGTTTTTGTAGTAATATATTTACTCCGCAACAATATGGAATAAAAGATAGAGAGTATAGACCAAGACATCATAAAAAATATAAAGGGAATAAAAAGTACTACCAATTAAGACAAAGTAACGCTAAAAGACCTTTCCTTTAAAAAGGTAGACATGTAAGAAGATATAATGATAAAAGAGATTATCGAAATAAAACAACATGTTTTTCTTATGGAGAGATAGGACACGTCTCTACTAGTTGCAGAAAGATAAATAATAATTTTAGTAGAGAAGCAATGTTAGTAGAACAATTTAATATGTATTTCCTTAATGTTGAAGATGATATGTGTTATACATAAAGTATTTATAGTATTGAAGAAATAGACCTAAACCAAATTATAGAAGAACAAAATAATAGTTCAGATGAAGAAGAATACCCTGATAATATAAATCCAGAATATGAGATATTAAATGAATTTATGGATATTGGAGAATGTATACATAACTGGGAAATAAATAAAGGAAGCTTAGGAAGAGCATGTAGTAATTGTAAATTCTACCCAAGCTATAGTAAAAGAGCAAAATGTAGTAACTGTTTTGAAGAAATGTGTATTAAATGTATTAATAAATTATATCAAACTAATATAGGAGAAGTCAATCAAGTAAATAAAATTAATAGAAATTTAATAATAGAAGAAAGAATTAGAACACTTGAAAATAGAGTAGCACTATTAGAAGAAGAAAAAATAAATTATCAACATATTAATAATACCATAAATAATCAAGAAGAGCAAACTGAACTGATGGATGCTATACCTTTAGTTTGTAATTCTAGTAATCTATACAGTCTAAAAATAAAAGGATTATTCATC